>NC_090292.1:30492746-30717746 GCF_037392515.1 Haliotis asinina
AGCAAATTAAATAATGTAGTTTTTTCTCTTGCTTTTTATACGGTTTGGGGCGATGGGGTAGCCTAGTGGTAAAAGCGCTCGCTCATCACACCAAAGACCTCGATTCGATCCCCATAAAGGTTAAAATGTGCCAAGCCCATGTTTGGTATCCGCTGTAATACTGCTAAAATATTGCTGAAAGCGTGAAACCGAACTCACTAAACCATCGATATTGTTTTCCTGCATCCATCCGGAATCTGAACCCGAATTGCGGCACACATCAAGCTAAAAATACGTAATCTATTGCGGCTTGTAGGTCTGAGAGCTGGTAGACTAGATCAAGTAGCTGCGTACCAGTCTTACAAGTGTAAAGGGGTACGCACCAATAGCCGGTGCTATGAATATGAATACACTGTGCCTTTAAGAAAGTGGTTACGTCTTGCATCATTCAGACATTCAATTGAAATGAATTCAATTTCTGAACACCATAGTGTATGAACTCTGAGTGCAGGTGTTTGTTAATGGTCACCAACTGTGACAGCCAATCACTAACGCAATATCCTGAAATAGGCACCAATATCGGTGCCTCTCTGAAAGTGCTTACACGTTACAGAACGCTTCATACAAGTGTCCGTCCAACACTGAGACACTAAATAAATATAGCACACGGTGTATATAAAAGTGATATATTACAAGGGTTAATGTCGTAAAATATCACAAAAGAGAAAGATACGTAAAATACAGCCCGGCCCAGTGAGGTCAAGTTAAGTGAGCCATATGTGGGAGTTCCTATAACAAAACATGGAGGAAGCGTTGCATTGGATTTTTTACGGCATTCATTGGAAAATATGTAAATGAATATATTTCTGTTACTAGCATCTGATCATCATTGCATATTCATGTTAATCAAATATACAGACTTGCAGTGTCCAGCATAGGTGAAATATGACCAACGAATGTGACCAACAAAATACGAAGAAGTATTTGGTTGTTTTGTTTTATGGGAGGTACGACAGTGACACAAATACAAACATCTTACCAGTGAAGATCCGGGTTAGATTTGACCTTCAGTAACATATCTATATATCTATATCTATCTGTCAATCTATCTATGTCTATTGCCAGGTGAGTTACAGCACTGCTAATGTTAAAATGGCGTCAGATGTAACCGAATTCCTTTTTTTTAATGTCAGGTTTCACTGAGTGCACGATTTACATAGACATTGGACTACAAAGCCAGCTTCAAGTCAAGACCTTCATTTAGGATATGTTAACGAAACAATTTAGCTATTGTGTTAAAGAAACGTATTCGGCCTACCTGGAAGAAAACACAACACAATTCGCCACATCACTACTCCATGTAACCTCCAGACTCACACACCCTCAAGGTATATCCTTAAATAACCTGAATAATGGTTAATCAAAGGGAGATAACTGCAGCGAGGCTCACGTTCAAACACCTTGGAGAGATTAAATCCTCTGCATAGGCTTGGCGACGTGCAATGAATTATTTACGACGGTTAATATTTTCATTCTAAGGCCATAGAGTATGATTTCTTCTTTCAAGTGGATTAGTGCTTGCTTTGGAAGAACTTTCAATCATTACATAAGAAGATATTGAGGATGTTATATGAGTGCCCATGTCATACAATGTTTACGACACGAGAGCCTAAATGTTGGTGTTTACCGAGTGAGAGCGAGGGTTATACCGATATTTAGGCACGAGTGTCGTGAACATAGTATGATATGGACAAGAATATAATATTCTGTTCATTACCGAAGTCGTCAAATTGAGGAAAAGAAACCTAAATCTTTCAAACACAGGCTGGCTACCCGCCGTCGCAGCACGTAGAACGCAACGTCACAGAAGAAACGTTCATGACGTCACGTCACCATGACAAAATGATATTTTGCTCTAAGGTATCGTATGAAAAATATGAACCCCTATGTGTTTTCCCTTGTAGGTAATAAATAGAGGATACTAAACGACCTTCCGTGTAATACCATTTTTATTAAACGAGTTAATGATTTGGTATCAAACGAGCGAAAGAGAGTTTGATACTAAATCTTTAACGAGTTGAATAAAAATGATATTTCACGGAAGCGAGTTTAGTATTCTGTTTATTACTCGCCAACATAAACTGACAGAAACTGCCGCGAAATTCCCTACAGTGTGAGGACACTCAGCTTTCCGCGAGTCAAGTACGGGCTTGTAAAATTGCGACATCGGCATTAGCATTGTGACGTTTTGACGTCATACGTCAAGCAGTATTTCACTAGTGCAATATTGCCGTAAAAATATTTCACTGCAGTATTTTCAACGGGCGAGTAATAAATTTCAGTATTTGAGATTCAATGTTGACACCAATCTGACATCCAGTAGCATATCCAAGCAACCGCAAATTTAGTTATATAGTCGACGCTAAAGGGAACCCTTTATAACTTTCAGTTTACGGCTATATATCCATCGATATATGTCCTCAATTCATCAAACGTAGTACAGTTGTCTCCATTCTAATTCAACTCGTTTTACGCTCTTGTTTTTCGTAAAAGAATTTCATTATAGAAACCAGGTTAAAGGTTACTAAAATCACTCAATGAAGAAACACCATTGCCAGAAAAAGTAGTTCCTTTCAACTAACTCAAATAATCACAATATACACGTTACATACATCGTGTGCACACTGACCAAATCAGACAATGCGGAATAGATCGCTGTGTTATAGCTAAAACGGATGGAATTATCCTGAAATCTCTCTCTGGTTATTGCAAGGGTAACGCTATTATTTTTCGTGGCGTTGACATTTGCAGGAGCCCCAAAGGCCGGGCGGAACAACTTAGGAATGGCCAGCGAGTCCTAACTTGACACACAGAAGGGAGCAAGCTACAAAGACATATTTTATATCACTGGAAAGACCCCGAGGAGATGAACACGAAAGGGTCATGTGCCAGTGTGTTAACGTGTTAATAAGCTCACAAACTGGCTCTGAAATGCATTTCTGCGGAAATGTCTGGCAGATTTTTTTTCCTGCAGAACTTTCTGGCAGAATTTTTTTCCTTCAGAAATTTCTGGCAGATTTTTTTTCCTGCAGAAATTTCTGACAGAATTTTTTTATTTCACTACCAGGATTATCTTAATTGAATAAAATTACAGATCTCAGGTATCTTTGGATACCCTATTATGGACTTTGTTTAGATGATGTGTTCTTGATAGTGCATAGTGATAGTCATAGTCATAAAACTACCCAGACGAATACCATTCTGTGTAAATACCTGTAATGACTAAATATTTGGAACAGTGTGTATTAGACCGTCCTTTCACTTGTGTCAGATAATTTATGACACATGAATTTATCATCTGAATTGTTAGGCTGTGGTATTTTTGCATCAGAGCACTAATATCTGATTCATCAGCAGGACACTGAAAATACACAGTATGTACACTTTTGTGTGTATGAAGCAGCCTCGTGATGTTTTGCATGTATTTGTAAACTTATGGTAATAAAAGAGGATGATGATGATGTTAATACCTCCAAGAGAGGTATGAGGAATTTGAATAATTCATATCATTACGACATTAGATGCTTTGGTTCAGTTCTGTGTTAGGCTTTTTCCATACACTGTTTCAGACGTACTTCTTGGCAAAGAGGCCAGATGAGGCAGACTTTATCAATCAGCACCCGTTCGTTTGCTACTGTTTTTAGTACTTAATGCCTCCTGATTATTTGTTGTTCTTAGTTCCCAAGTGGCCTGATCCAATTATCTACTCCTTGTTATTTAAGTACATGATGTACGTCACAGCATTCAATAATTCTAATCATTTGGTTGTTGTCACTGTTAGCTTGAATATGGTGTATGAACCTACACAGAAACGTTGCTATATGCAGTTAACGCGAAGTTGTTATTAATATGCAGCTATTACAATCTTAATATAAGTTGAAAAAAACTAACGAAAGTCTTGCGATGTGCTTGAGTTGTGAACCGAGGATTATGTTGTTATTACATCGGTGATGTTTAGAAAGAACTGCGGAGTAACACGTTACTATCAGCCGTCTCATTCGGAGACGGACAAAATCCCATGGGAAAAAAAGCTTTGGACAAAATCCCTTTCAAAAACATGGTACAATATCCCGTTTATATTTGTTTTTGCTACCCCTTTTCACCAAGACCACAGTGACTTAATTATCATCTCATCATGACAGAAGCTAGTGAGATAGGTTGATTGGCGTGTTTTCGTAACGAAGACCAGTGGTTGAAATGCTAAATTGTATAAATGTGTCTGTGATGACAGTTTATATCAGTGTTTTAGTGTACCATCGTCATATATTATCAGTTACATGTTTTTCAAACAGGAATAAAAAGAATTATGTAAGTCACTCGTGGATTCGTACAAAATACAGTTTAAAAATATACCAATCATTATGATTCATCCATCCACATCTAAACATGTACAACAGAAGAAATTGTTATCCACATATAATATTATGTATTGAAATGTCGGGTACATGTCTGTCTTCATACAGAACTTGAAACTGACAATCTGAGTTTACACCCAGTTCCGTCCGGTCCAGTCAACCGGGGCGAATGGAGGCAGTTTGTTTGCAACCCACAGACGTAATAACATGTCATGTGTACAGGAATCGCACCTGCTTGTCTGTGTAATTACATAATGTGACAGAGACAGACCCCAGGTGCACGAGACATACATCAATGTAGTTTGTTTATGGTGTACAGCCTGATAGGTGTTAGGTTGGTCAATGATTGAAGTTGAGTATTGCATATTGTCATTAGCAGACATGCAGAGAGACAGGTGTCAATAAACAGACATTTGAGTTTTGTCTGTGACAGGGACTGCTTGTCATAATCAATATATTAAACGTTGTAGTTGATGAATCGTTTGCTTTAAAAGGGCGGTATCACTCAGTCATGATGTAGCGAGTCAAGGGTTAATAGTCACTAAGATATGCCATCAGCTGACTTTATTTTCACATACATAAACGCAGTAGTTGGTGAACATTTATCGATTGTTTTAAAAGGGCGGTACACCAGCGTTATTCAACAGACGTAGGGGCGCAATCGCGTCTGTTTTCATACCAGGCGATAAACATACGACATCGAGCGCTAACACCGCTCAGTGCAGAAGTAGCAATGATTAGTGTTTTCTTTGATTCGTTTGTAAATTGTCACCGTACAAATCGCAATAAAGCAGTTACCATGACTTTGAATTTCTATTGAAGTTTCCTAACCACAATCTCGTTTGTGTTCATGCCAAGTGATAAAATAGGACATCCAGTGGTAACAAACACCGCTCACTGTAGACGTAGTCATGACTTGCAATGTCGCTTGAACCGCATCGTTGGCTGTTAAATATTCAGTCTTTTCTGTCATGATATATACAATCGAGTTGTAAAGCACGTAACGATCATTGATACAGGAACATATACAAAACAAAACAAAACACTACTTTTTGTTAATATCGAACCAAATAAACTTGAAGTCTTGAAGGTGAGTAGGGAGAAATTAATCAGTCATACACAGACAATAGCATTCCTAAACCAAACAATAGCATTCCTGAACCAAGCAATAGCATTCCTGAACCAAACAATAGCATTCCAGAACCAAACAAAAGAAATTCCTACAGGCTCAGCCTTAAAGAATGTGGGTTCATTACATTATGAATGACATTCCATAGGTTCAGTTGTTACAACAAAAGAAATTCCTTAAGGATCAAAAGAAATTCCTTAAGGATCGTAGGAACAACCTTAAGAATCAAAAGACATTCATACAGCTGCCCCCAGGTGCATACAAGTGCGCTAACTGACATCCCGTAGGTGTGACATTTAGTCAATAAAAATTCCTTCTGTACAAATATCAAATTCTTATAGTTGTTCCTTGTTTTATGTAAAATAAGCAATGCAAGTTGTGTTACACTCCATTTAATCATTTTCACTTCAAAAACAGTTTTACATGTGGATAAGAGACATGTAACTATGCGGTGAAAGGGTTAATCGCACGTATTCACCACATGCGGCAAACTCTCCCGTGTACGCTCAAACACCATGTTCACAAAACGATAAAATGTAGGTCGCCTCTTCTCGCTTCGCGTTTCATACACAGTATATACTTATACGTATATATATATGGGGTCCAGTGGGATGAGTTTTTGTCTCATGGTGGTTCCATAGTACGTCCGCTCTCCGCGTAGCCCCCCGTCGACTGTACATGGAGTAGGTTCGGGGCTAGAGCCTGATTGTACAATCAGGATGGTTGTTACAGCAACCCAGCTAGTTTAGGGTTGGCACACTCTGTGGTCCCAGTCTTTTCAGCATCCCCAGTAGGCCCAATGCTGACTGCACTTGACTGCACTTGGTGGGAGTGTAGATAGGGAACCCTTCGTGCATGCCCTGTACGATGCTATCTATAGATGGCATAACTTAGCGTTAACCCACCATTCCGTCCTTCAGTAGGTAGCTCGAGACAAAGCAAGTCCTGGCTGGTCACTTTGAGAGTCAGTGTACTGACCGACTGCGCGTACACCTGCTGGTAAAGTATTTCAATATTTCAGTTTAATATGTAGATCAAATTTTGTTTTTCATGTCCCGGCATATTTGTTTGGCATTTAAATCAATGGGGATCTTCGAATGGTTAAATCATTCACTCATGACGCTCCAAACAATCCTAATTCGATTTCCCATATGGGAATGTTGTGTGGAGCCTATAGTTGTTGCTTCTCGCCGTGATATAGCTGGAATATTGCTAATAGCGGTGTAAAAACAACACTCATGCAGTCTTAATATCTGTGGGAATTATAAATGATGTAAAATACTATTTACCTTTACTAGTAGAACCGTCGCGCACGGAAACAAGTGTGTTTTTTCGAACGATCTTTTCAAGAAAACATAAAATGCCTCCTTGCCTACAATGACGTCTACTGCCAAGTCACAACTTGAGTTTCATATTTGAGCTTTTTTCTCGTGGATACACACAATGCCAATGATGTAAAATATGTTTACCTTTATTACCAGGAGCGTGGATGCCATCGTCCTTGGGGCGGAAATGGACCCCGAAGTCCCCCAGGGGCAGGACGACGACATTCCAAGGACAGAAGTGGATCAAGGATTCTTCTGGAGCAGGATGTGGATGTGGATGTGGATGCGGATGTTTTACTGTTCGTACACTTTGTGACAATGTACTCTGCGTGTCTACTACTGTAAACCCTCCAGTAGAACAGGTGGCGCTGCATACGTAGAGGGAACACGGTTCCAGGGGGTTTTTTCTCAAAAAAAGTTTTTTATCTCTAGTTTTACGTGTCGGGCTTCAGTTACCTTTGACCCTGTTCAAATCTCAAATTGGAACAAGGACAATGTAGACACACATTCTGCGGCAACAATGTTGGTGTTTTTTGTTCGAGGATTTTGTACTGTTTTTGTACATTAAAAACAGTAATCCGCACAGCTGGTCCATTTGTACTTGTTTGTTTTGTTGCTTTGTTTTTGTAAGTTTTTGAAACTCGAGAACTGTTTTTTGTCCATGGGAATCGCATGTGCCCGACTTTATCGCCGTGTAAGAGTGCATGTTTTTGCCATACACTGCCATACACTACTAAACACTGCCAACACAGAAACATACCAAGAAACAAGCCCAAAATTAATACAAAAATACATCAGTACACGGCCGCATCATAATATCTACAAACCAGAACTTACAATACAAAAGCCTATCAGCATTACCAGATCACAAACCAAACAATCCAGTGATGTCTGTAGATGAGACAAGACATTAAATGAAAAGCTCTCACCAACAACCAACAGTCTAGAATATTATATTGAGCAAGTAAACTACCCAGTGCATGTTTGTAAACAGTATCTTCAACAAATCATATTCCTTCACCAGTTGACCATGGTTGGAGCATTTGTGATGGTCATCTTATCCTTTTTCTGGTGTTCTGATATCGAGAGATTCTGCTCCCCGTGGATTGGCTGAACTGACATAGAGTAAATGCAATAGTCACTATGCCAGGAGAGAGATCTGTCAAATGCCGATTTATTGTGCACAGAGACATGTCTTTTTGTATGGCAGGTGATTGTTGTCCGAACAGATTTGGCTTGTAGAGGACTCCAATTCTGACATGATATGAAAGAAAGTGAAGAGAGTTAATGTATGTATGTATGTATGTATGTATGTATGTATGTATGTATGTATGTATGTATGTATGTATGTATGTATGTATGTATGTATGTATGTATGTATGTATGTATCTATGTATCTATGTATCTATGTACCTATGTATCTATGTATGTATCTATGTATTTATGTATGTGTTTATCTATGTATCTGTGTATCATGTATCTATGTATATATGTATCATGTATCATGTGTCATGTATGTATCTATGTGTCTAGGTGTGCATCTATGCATCCATCCATGTATCTATGTATCTATGCATGTATCTATGCATCTATTTATGTATCTATATATCTATGTATCTCACTATGTATCTATGCATCTATGTATATATCTATGTATATATCTATGTATCTATGCATGCATCTCTGTATCTATCTATTTATCAATAGATCTGTCTCTGTATCTATGCATGTATGTATGTATGTATGTATGTATGTATGTATCTATGTATGTATGTATCTATGTATCTATATATCTATATATTTATGTATCTATCTATGTACGTATCTATGCATCCATGTACCTATGTATGTATCTATGTATCTATATATCTATATATTTATGTATCTATCTATGTACGTATCTATGCATCCATGTACCTATGTATGTATCTATGTATCTATATATCATGTATCATAAATGTATCTGTGTATCTATGTATGTATCTATGTACATATGTACCTACGTATCGATGTATCTGTGTATCTATGTATGTATCTATGTACATATGTACCTACGTATCGATGTATCTGTGTATCTATGTATGTATCTATGTATATATGTACCTACGTATCGATGTATCTGTGTATCTATGTATGTATCTATGTACATATGTACCTACGTATCGATGTATCTGTGTATCTATGTATGTATCTATGTATATATGTACCTACGTATCGATGTATCTGTGTATCTATCTGTGTATCTATGTATCTATCTATGTATCTATGAATATTTTATTTTCAGATTCGGGATTAAAATCTTACAAACATGAACACCGAAACCTACATTTTTCCATATTTCAGCCTCAACATTGACTTTTCTTCATGTTCGGGTTTGAGCATTTGAATCCCGAATCTGAATATTTTGTTCAGATTCGAAGTTATGAACAACAGTGTCAATATACATTATGTCACCCTTCTAAGGTACTAGGGGCCGCTAGTAAACCTGAATTTCGTAAAAACATGAACACCCAAACCTGCATTTTTCCATATTCCAGCCAGAATCGGGATTCGAATAATTTTTTACGCTATTCAAAGAGTGATTAGACACTACGAAAATGGATACTGTGGCAGCATTCATAAGAAACAATGCATCAGTTGTCTCAACCCACGTTATAGATGTTTTGTGGGTATAATGAACAAATAATATCTTTTATATGTCCTCCTTCATGTTTCTAAGACAGTGTAAGTGCATCTGTATTTACTTTCTTCTCTTGTCAAATGTTCTACAAGTATTTAAGAAATAATATGTTATTGTGTAAGAAGTCAATGAATTGGTAACATGAAGAAATATTACAGATTTTAGCTAGACGTTCACAATATTTACGCCCGTTAAACATGGCTGACCTTCCCCAAACCGGTTGCTTTCATTAATGTATTTGCGCATTTCAGTGATACGTCGTTGTTCGCAACTTGGCATTCCCTTAATTAGAATAAAACATTTCTTCCAAATGAAATGTCGTCATTTCCGTGAAAGATAGTTTTAAAACAGAAACGACGCCAGTTTCGCTGACGACATATGCTTCATTTGATTATTGCATGTTGAATGGAAGCAAAATATTCAGATTCGGGATTCAAATGCCGAAACCCGAATATGTAGGTTTGGGTGTTCATGTTTTACGAAATTCAGGTTTACTAGCGGCCCCTAGTACCTTAGAAGGGGTGACATAATGTATATTGACACTGTTGTTCATAACTTCGAATCTGAACAAAATATTCAGATTCGGGATTCAAATGCTCAAACCCGAACATGAAGAAAAGTCAATGTTGAGGCTGAAATATGGAAAAATGTAGGTTTCGGTGTTCATGTTTGTAAGATTTTAATCCCGAATCTGAAAATAAAATATTCATAGATACATAGATAGATACATAGATACATGGATACACAGACAGATGCATAGATACAAAGATAGATACATAGATAGATAGAAAGATACATACATTGATACATACATACATACAGAGGTATAAAGATACATAGATAGATACATATATAGATACGTGGATACATATATACCTACCTAGATACCTAGATACAAAGATACATACATAAATACGTACATAGATACATACATAGATACATAGATACATAGATACATCGATACATGCATCCATCCATACATACATTCATCCATACATCCATCCATCCATCCATCCATCCATACATACATACATACATACATACATACATACATACATACATACATACATACATACATAGAGGCAAGACAGATATATAGATAAATAGATAGATACAGAGATGCATACATAGATACATAGACAGATATATACATACATAAATAGATACATACATAGATGCATAGATACATAGATACATGGATACATAGATACATAGATACCTAAATAGATACATCGATACAGACACAGATACACAGAAAGATACAGAGATACATACATAGATGCATGATGCATACATAGATACATGATACGCAGATACATAGGTAAATAAATAAATAAATACATAGATACACAGACATATAGGCACATATATAGATACATCGATACATACATACATAGATACATACATAAATATATACATACATAGATATATACATAGATGCATAAATACATAGATAGATATATAGATGAATAGATGGATACAGAGATGCATACATAGATACATAGAGAGATATATACATACATAAATAGATACATACATAGATGCATAGATACATAGGTAGATACAAGCATAGATACACAGATAGATACAGAGATACACACATAGACACATAGATAGATACATAGATACATAGATAAATGCATAGATGGACACATAGATACATACATACATACATACATACATACATACATACATACATACATACATACATACATACATACATACATACATACATACATACATACATACATACATACATACATTCGGGTTTCGAATCCCGAATCTGAACAAAATATTCAGATTCTGGATTCGAATCCCGAATCCCGAATCCGTTTCTAACTTCATGTTCCCGTCATTTTGATTATTTTCAAAAGTAAAAATATGTAAAAACATTTATACATCCTTTAGCAATACACAAAAGTCAAAATGAAACTGATCAGATTGATAGTAGTAAACTGTCCATGATTAACTTTGAGATCTTGTCGGACAGTAAACCAAATGTCATGAAAATGCTCACAGACACCCACCACGTAGAATGGCCTGTGAAAAAAAGCTGAGACCACAATCTGAGAGTATTAAAGGCTTTTTCATGACATGATACTAACTGAAAATAGTGTCAAACCAAATCAGTACTGGGGAGGCTACGACATCATGTTTTCAAGCTGCCTCCTCCTGGACTACAACCATAAAATGTGTTGTTTTAAGTGGCCTGTCTTTTGGGAGGTCGATACCGTCCTAAACTATTCGTGATACCTTCATCAGACTTGGTACATATATCAAGCATGATAGATAGGTTTGCCATTTGGGGTTTAGATATGAATCTTTTGTGGGTATGAGCAGATTTCCTTAAACTATACATGCTAGCTTCATTCATCAAATCTGGCACACATATCAAGCATGGTCCATAGATGTGCCTTTTAATGATTATACCCAGATGTGAATTTTATTTTATTATTATTTTTTTTTTTGCTGTATCCATGGACACGTGACTTGGGCTGTGACTATGGGGATGTCATCTTGCTCGGAGCAGATCTCCTAAACTATTCACGCAAAATTCATCAAACTTAGAAATTAAGAAAAAAAACAACGAGTAAATACTCGAAATTTCTAGTTTTTGAAAGAAACTTGAAGTAACGAGAAAATATTCGAAATTTCAAGTTTTATGTCAATCTCATCGTGCGTTACAGTCCTACATTGAATAAGCTCAGAATGAGACCTAAAACGTTTCGCCATGATTTTTCCTGGAAGGTCATAAAGGGAGATAACTCGTGATGGCTTACTTTATGATAAAATGTTCGAATTTGAGATTTTGTTACAATCACTCGGTTTACAAACATAATTGCATACGCTATCTCTACAATTTCAAAACTAGCAGCTTTACTCAGCCACATCCTGACAAATCCACCCATATAGTTTGACTAATGACTAATACCCAATCAGAATTCGAAACTTTTTCTTAAGAGTAATAACCAATCGAATGTCCAGCTTGTGTAACAGTCATTGTTCACACTGTGCCGCCGATTTTAATCACAAATTGCCATAGCTCACCGAGATGAAAATGGGTATTTGGTTGTCAGTATTCGGCTGGGTAAGTCTATATGTATCTAGCGCCTATTAGATATCTTGGGATGACCGTATTAATAATGTGTTGTGTTATTCGGTATGCTCATGCCTGGTGTGCAGTTTGGCGCTATATATAAATGGACACAATATCAATGTTATTAACATCGTTGATTTTAAACCACGGTGAAATGATTCAGAATGAAGTCACTCAGCGTTACTTTCGTTACTGCATCAAATAAGCGCAGTTTGGTGTAACAAATGCGTTGATTCATCACAATGAAACACCAAAACGCCTTAGCACCGGCGTGAGATATTGTACGTCCGCTTCTTCAGGTTTTATTGAGAGCGTGCGAAAACATAAACTCGCTGACCTGTGTTTAATTTTTTTCTGTTAATCGTAAGTGAGTTTGGTTTTACGATGCAATAATCCAGCAATATCCAGAAACAGGCTTCACACGTTGAATCAGTGTGGGGAATCAAGGCCTGGTGCCAAATGGATGCTTTGTCAAAAGGCCCTCTGAGGTATAGATGGGCGGTGGGGTAGCCCAGTGGTTGAAGCGTTGGCACCTCTTGACGAAAATCCGGGTTCGATTCACTCCGTGCTAGCTATTGCTGAAAGTGGCGTAATATTAAAGTCACTATCTCTGTCTGTTACGTGTATATGTTGACCGAGCTCTTACAACTCTGTTTAAACGTTGAATCCAACGGATAGAGATGAGTGATCTAAGAGAACCTGCGTACTTCAGGGACACATACTTCAATTTATGAGAAATCACGTAGGTTCAATTCATAATGAGGTAGGGACCCTCGGGACCACCCATTTGGAGCCTCGCCACATGTGTAACGATAGGTTACAGTTCATACTTTATATCGACTGCGTTGATTGGATTAAATCTGGTGAAGACCTTCTCAATGGCTATAAGGACATGCTCATACATTTCATGCAAGATGTTAAGTATTTCCATTCTCGCTGCCAACTCCATCATAAGAAACGTGGTTTGGTTTTGAAGAAATAGAAGGTTGGTTTGTGTATTGTAATGCATTTTATTAAGGATAAAACGCAGCAAAATGTTTCAGTTGGTTTATGGTATTAAAAAACATTGCTGAGAGGCCATGCGATGTTGAGATAAATTACTTGAAAAGATTCCACCCGTAACACCCGTTTTATTTTATCATTCTATAACAAAGATCAAATGTTTACTTATAAAAAATCTTTAACACTAACCATTACCCTAAACCTAAACGACATTCTTACCCTAACCCTAAGACTCTAAAATCTCGAAATAATCCTAATAAATACGATTCATTTCAAGTGGGGGTTACGGGTGGAACTCTTACCACAGTTTTGCATAGTTATTCATAATTTTGCTGTTGTGTTTGTTTCGATGTATGAGAGATGGCGTCTGAGGAACACTAACCATTACCCTAACGCTGAACGACATCCTAACACTAAGACTCTAAAATCTCGAAATAATCCTCAGATGTATTTTTGTATTACAGTTTTGCATAGTATTCATAATTTTGCTGTTGTGTTTGTTTCGATGCACGAGAGAAGGCGTCTGAGGAAAACTAACCATTACCCTAACGCTGAACGACAATCTTACCCTAACCCTAAGACTCTAAAATCTCGAAATAATCCTCAGATGTATTTTTGTATTACAGTTTTGCATAGCTATTCATAGTTTTGCTGTTGTGTTTGTTTCGATGCACGAGAGATGGCGTCTGAGGAAAACTAACCATTACCCTAACGCTGAACGACATTCTTACCCTAACCCTAAGACTCTAAAATCTCGAAATAATCCTCAGATGTATTTTTGTATTACAGTTTTGCATAGCTATTCATAGTTTTGCTGTTGTGTTTGTTTCGATGCACGAGAGAAGGCGTCTGAGGAAAACTAACCATTACCCTAACACTGAACGACATTCTTACCCTAACCCTAAGACTCTAAAATCTCGAAATAATCCTCAGATGTATTTTTGTATTACAGTTTTGCATAGCTATTCATATTTTTGCTGTTGTGTTTGTTTCGATGCACGAGAGATGGCGTCTGAGGAAAATACAACCGATTAATTCGGCCTTTAGCTGGTAATTATGTGCAATTTAATAGTTGTATTAATGATGTTCAGTAATTATAATAGCTACACACGTGCATTTGTAAGGTTTCTGTAATGTTTCTTACATGGTTAATTTATTTATTTCATGTTTATGTAATGTTTGAACATTATTTTGTATTATTATGTGACATATAAATGATTCTGTGACACGTGTACATTGTTTATAACATGTTGCAGAATTGGTTTACCCCTCTTTTAGCTGCAACAAAATAAAGAACTCGTCTCTGGCCCTTGTCTAACCCCTTTACATTGAAATATTGACAGGCGGGACAACGAGTGAGTGAGTGATTTTAGTTTTACGCCGCACTCAGCAATATTCCAGTTACATGGCGGCGGTCTGTAAAAAATCGAGTCTGGACCAGACAGTCCAGTGATCAACAGCATGAGCATCGATCTGCACATTTGGGAACCGATGACATGTGTCAACCAACTCTGCGAGTCTGACCACCCGATCCCGTTAGTAGCCTCTTACGACAAGCAGAGTTGCCTTTTATGGCAAACATGGGTTGCTGAATGCCTATTCTACTCCGGACCTTGACGGGTCGTCGGGACAACGAATGTTTATAACAAACACACAGTGATAGCGTCTTTGAGAAGGCAATGATATTTCATTTAACATTTCTATTTGATGGTATACACTTCGAGCAAGATACTGCTCCTGTGCGGGGGACATCTGCAATCTTTGATTGCCTCTTTTCTCCCAACTTTGATTTGTGACCCGTCAACATATGGGGTAAAATAGGTCTTTAGCAACCTGTGCCAGCTACAAAAGAGGCGTAAGACGGCGACTGACGGGATCGGGTGGTCAGACTAGCTGACTTGGTTGACGCATGTCATTGGTTCCCAGTTGCTCAGATCGATTCTCATGCTGTTGATCACTGGATTGTCTGGTCCAGACTCGATTGTTTACACACCGCCACCAAATAGCTGGAAGATTGCTGATTGCGGCGTAAAACTAAATTCATTCACTCCCTACCTTGTGATGGTGGCAATCTGTAAGCATCTATTCAGGCTAAAGCACCTTAATAACTTCACATCACCCAACTCTCGTCTCTTCTGTAGTCTGTCTTACGGTACAGGGGCCTATTTTTAGGGGCGATGGGAAGTAAGTTTAGTGCCAGGGGCCATAAAAAGCGACTGTGCTTGTCGTAAGAGGCAACTAACGGGATCGGGTGGTCAGGATCGCTGACTTGGTTGACAAATGTCATCGGTTCCCAATTGCGCAGATCGATGCTCATGTTCATCACTGGATTGTCTGGTCCAGACTCGATTATTTACAGACCGCCGCCATACAGCTGGAATATTGCTGAGTGCGGCGTAAACCTAAACTCACTCACTCACTAGTGCCAGGGTGAGTGTTGGTTCTGCCTACAAGTAAACTCAAATTTGACACACAGACTTAGAGGAGAAGTGTGCTCGAAAAAATCCCTTTGTTATGTGAACCAACATTGACTTTTCTAATTACGTGGTATCAATGTTTGAAAATATATAGTACACATTTTTCTAACAATGAATGAATAACCCTCACTATAAGTGCTGAAATGTTATGCCATTGTGAGGCCTCTGTTTGCCGAGCTAAACAGACCACAGTCACTGCCCCTTGATAATGATGTAATTGGTACCGTCTGATTTAGACTGGTCCCCTGCCTAGTCCTAAAGCCAAAAGATGTGAAAACTGACATTAATCACGTGAAAACACAGATGTGCCAAAAACGACAGGAACATCACAACTGAAAGTAAGCAGCAAGGTGTTAGTCCAGTCATCCTAGCTCATATACAGCTCAACCTAGAACAAATTGCAATAAAAGCTGACTCTTCTGTTTTGTAATCCATATAATGTGTATTTTAAGATACAAAAAGTATAGGACTGTATAATGAACGAAAATTGCATTTTTCCCGCCAAAACGCACGTGCATGTTTGTTCGTCACAAGACGATTGAATGAGCACACTATACAGAGATTTGTCACGAAAAAGGGCATTTGTCACTGAAATTAAATTTAAGTGCACAGCCTATTTGTGATATATACATATATATACACACACACTTGTAATATAAAACTTCCAATTTACCGTATTTAACATAAATACAAGCAACAAGACCATAATTCTGTGTATACTTATAACAGCAGGTTGATCCATGTGTCTGTTACCGAGGGATTTCTAATCATCATTTCATTTTATGTGTATGTTGAACACCAGACAGTATGAACTAAACGTGTGTAAGTATTTACCGTATTTACAATATTACCCGAACGTAAATCAGTATAATAACATTGTCAGAAAATGCAGAAGGTACAGTCACGTCACAACTTTGATAAGACAGGATGTAGTTAGTGAACGGAATTAAATGTTTTTAAACTAACCTCACATGATGATATGAAGCCAATAGTGATGCATCGTGCGACTCTATTATTATATTAGATGTCATCTTCAACACGCATTGAGTTGCTGCAGCTGACTCCCCTACATTCACCACATCCTGGAGAGCATTCCAGACCATGTTTCTTACAGCTGCACCGTGCTGAGCCGCAGTCAGTCTTACAGTTACATCTGATAATTCTAAGCAGGTGATCGGGGGCTGGTGGCAGATCTGTGAGAATGGGATATAGACGACCATTTCGTAGTTCCCATCCCCAGTTCTCAGGCAACATGTCCGACGACCTCTGTCCCATCCACTCCTGAACTTGATAGTAGACACGCATTGAATGATATTTTGCTGCAGCTGCAGTTGGAGGCAATTGTTTCGGCTCGACGAATGTTGAATATGCTGCCACTTTTTCACAAAAGCGGACATGGCGCAATTTGTCCAGACCCATGTCTGTGTCATCATTGAACAATTTCACGAAAACTCTTTCACCAGCTTTTATGATATCTTCTCTCTCTGTAGCCACACTGAATGCAGATGCCTGTTGACGAAAGGACATGTCAGAGACCAGTTCTTTTACCGCCGACGATTTTCCAATTCCAAACACTCTACTTGTAGTGTCGCATCCTGTAAAAGCATGGATGAACAAGATGTTACTGCAGATGACTTCTCCTACCTTCCGCTTTGTTTCCTTTATTTGCCAGACTTTCCTTTTCTTTTTACTGTTACTCTTTGCCTCTGTCATATAGTAGATTTCTGATGACTCTTCTGATAAACTAGCGTGGTAGCATAGAAGTACCAGCAGGTCTGTGTCCTCACCAATTACAACAGTCGTGTGTTCCTTTGCAAGTTCCACAGCTGTCATGACAATTTCTAGGTCTGCATCACTACGTGCGTGTTTCACTCTACATCCCTGTTCCTGTAAGGCTGTACCAAGGAGATTGATGAACCTCTGTTTGTTAGATTGGTTGGCCAGGAAGTCTTCCTTTTTAGAATTGAGTAACAGGTTCTTTTCACACTTAACTTCTACTCCAGCATCCCCCCGTCTAAGGTGAGCTATATCCTTTATTGTTGGTCCAGCTTCATATCCATCAAACACAATGGTCGCCGTTCCATACCTGTTACGGACATATTCCATGTAGAGCTGAAGGATGGTGTCGTAAGTGCATCCTCGAGGCCAAACTACACGTTGAAGTAGAGCTCCACCATCAAGAACATATTCTCGCTGGACCGTGTGTATTGGAGGTTGCCAATCAGGATTTTGTAATAAAGTCCACAACGAGTCAGCAAGTGCAGCTTTGTTGGCTGGTAGAGGAAGACCTGATGGTTCAAAGAGTGCAGGAGGAATGTTGCACAGTTCAAACTCCAGCACTGATGCCAGATTTTCGCCCATGTTCCTTGCACTGGTTACAATTCTTTGGAACAGAAGTTTAGGATCAACGTGTACTTTATCACCCTCAAACTGTACAGATGCCTTAGAGTGAAGTGTACAAACTTGGTCTTTCTTTTTGAAGACATAATCTTGAACGGACACTCCAGTCATTTTGTCAAGTATCTTCTGTCCAACATATTTGGCATTCTCAACATTTACAGGTTTGTCAGCTATTTCTCCGGTTGCAATATTGCGGAGACTAGTGTCATCACTGAAAGGATTCCTCTCTTCTAAGAACGATAACACTGTCAGAATGTCCTTGTTGTCCTTGTCCATTCGAGCCTGGGTAGCATCCTTGTGTTGCTCATTAGTGCTGTACGAGATTCCAGTGAATGTCTGCATGGCAACGTTCATACTAGCACATGCTGGCATGGACAAGACCCATGTAAGACGTTGAATTTCTCCAATGCCTTTACCCCGAGTCAAACCTCCATTAGTTTTGATGCTACGCATGAGCATCTGCTCTATTACTAGGTCTGTTGGCAAGCCAGCCCACAAACGGTCGCTACGACGAACAACATGGAGTCCTCTCTTGAAATCTCTGTAGACTTCTTCATGAGTATTTTCCAAAGCCAACATCTTTTGGAGATACAAACGACTCGACTTGGCATAAAGAGAATGTCCAGAAGCTGCAAAGTAAGGAATCATTTCCCTGAGAGATTCAAGATGGAGATCCCAATTACCAGTTCTTTCAGCCTTTATGAACCTTCGCAAAATGTCTATCATCTCTGTGTATTGCAGCCATAACTTTGATGTTCTTCTATCTTTTAACTGTGTCTTGTACTCATCCAGTCTAGACTTTACTCTCTTTAGGACAATGTCTTGACAAATGTCCTCAGTTGATAATTGCCCTCCTAGAAGGTGTTCAAATAGATATACTGCATGTTTGAGATCGTTGTTGGTCACGTCCTTTGTGCTGCACCATCTATTCTGAGGAGTACGTTCTGAATCAATATTTTCATCACACTTGCAAATCCAAGGATATTCAAACGCCTGGCCTAAGAGGAGTGCATTGAGAGCTGTGTCCACAAGAAAGTGGCCTCTGATGGCTCGGGAAACAGCTTTACCTGTCATCATGTGTGGAACTGCATTAGGAGCATACACTGTCTCCAAGACCTCACAAAGTCCAGAACCCAACATAAGGTGACCAATACAACCCAGGAAGGACATTTCTGTATGAAAGGATCCAAGTCTTAGAACAAATGCTTGGAGATCTTTATCTGCAGTTGCACTTGATACAATGGTAGTTGCCTTCCACCAAAGTGGTTGATCAAAGGTGATAACAGGTGTTACATTTTGTTGTCTTGCTTGAGCCCCAACATACTTCAGTGTGGAATATATACATGACATGTCACCAGGATTCATATCAATCATAGGCAAGAAGGTGACAGTTGATATCCCAGCGTGATCTCCTCTGTGAACTGACTGCATATAACCTGACCAGGAGGGTCTCGGAGACTTAAGTGGCCACATGATCTTCCAGAGAATGTCCAATGCTGATGTTGGGTCAGAAGACTCTTCACGATTACAAGATGAAAGTTCTTCATAAACTGTACATGCCAGTCCATTCCAGTCGGATTTGTAGAAATGCATTCCAATTCGGCCAACTGCTGCAATGTCTTTTATGCTTGGATTGCCTCTTGTGATTGGCTTGATGGTGTTTCTCCCTGGTGTGGCTGTTGAAATTATGCCCATTCCATGGAATGTGTTATTACCATCTAAAGTGTGCACGTTGTGGTCGATGTTATCGGCAACGAATTGCAGGGATGACCCAAGTTCGGGGTGTGAGACTTCAGGACTTCCTGTTGCTGCTGCATTGGCTTCAAACCGCTTAACCTCTGTATATGATGAGCAGAACCCATGTTGATGAAGCGAGTCTATCAAGAATCGTGATGCAAAGTGGTGATGCATTTGGACACCAAGTCCAATTTGAAGTGGTGGTACCAATGATCTCGGCCGAGTTGCTTGTATGACAGCTTGCCCAATGGAAGCAACTTTAACTTCAGAGCCTTTTCCATTAAATAGGTGAGTCAACAGAAGTCGAAGGGATTGTGGTAGGTATTCAAGTTGAATTTCAGTTGACTTGATATCATCAATGCTAGGATAAGTTGGATGGTTTCCGCTTATGGCTTTTATGTCACATTTCAGGAGGTCAGCAGTTGCTCTAATCAGGCGCATCTTCTCTCCATCTGGATCTGACTTTTGGGGGGTCTTGTAGAAATCATACAGAATAGATGAAGCATTGTGTCGGAAGGTTACAACATCTGGTTTTCCATCTGCTTCAGCAATGATTATTTTATAACCAAAATGTTCACACAGTTTTCGTTTCATGTATTTTACACTGTAGGGTTCTTCATTAGAGTTCAAATAAGAAGCCATTTTTGAAACTAGATTTGTAGTTACTGTAACCTGTTCATCATCATTTGCTTCAATGTAGTCAGCAACTTGCAAGAATGCAGCAAGTTTCACAGGATCCTCCGGTCTTCCCTGGCGTGGCTTCTTTCGAGGTGTTGGGGAATAACTGTCTACAGCTTGAGGCAACTTTCTGTTTGTCCTGAAATTCACACTGCATGAGTTGTGGTAAACCGCATCCACTGCAAAACAATCGCCAGCATACTCAATTCTTGCAAGAACTTTTGTAGACCATTCATCACCTCTTTTCAAGCAAATATTTTTTATAGTTTCCTAGAACTGCTTTTCGGTCCTAACCGGAATCACATTAGATCTGTGAGTCTTCCAATCTGTTTTTACAGTCTCTCCACAAAACAAGCAATCTGTTTGGAAGCTGAACTCTTTTTCTTGCGACCTTAAAGATCGTGTTTGATTTTCTTGGTCTTGATCCTCATTTTCCGTAAATTTTCTTTTATTAGAGGCAGCAATACTGAATTTATTGATGTGTTTGCGTCTGCACTCCTGGTGTATATATTGTCCTTCTCTTGTTTGTGTGCTTTCTTCGCGCAGAGCACTTGCTCTGTTGATGCTTGTGCTTCCTTTTTCACTGAGTTTTGATGTAGGTTTTCCATTTCCAAGCAGGTCTCCACAGAGGACACACACATTTAGGTCATCGTAACATCTGCAAAAAGTGTTTTGCATTACTGGCCAGGACTCACAAGTGAAGCTTGTTTATTGTTTTGGAAAAATGTAAAAGAGAGCCCTCAGTACTCTAGAGCATTTCTCATGTACTACACCCCCCCCCCCCCCACCAAACTGCATGAAACCGGTCTAAAGACAGGTGATTTTGAAAAAAGTAATGGTCCTAATTGGTTTCCATAGTTTGAAAATCCAAACAGATTCAGTTTATGGTAACATTTGAGATTATTTCGGTTGTCTTGATAAATATTATAGTGTTCGGGTGTTGTTGTTGTTATTGTTTTTACTTTTCTATCGATTAGAAAAATAATACCATGCCAGTTATGTCTCACTGCTTGTTTTTGTGTGTTTCGACATTTCGACTGGCAACGTTGAATGGGGTCAACAGCTCTAAGTGAACTATTGTCCAGTATCAACTACGTCAATAGTTCTCCGCCTTGACGGTTAATATATGCAACCTATGAATATATCAGACATCAGTCATGTTAGTTAACTTGTACATGTTTGAAAATAATTACCCAGATTGCGCTGGACTGCCAGCGACGGTACGTTCGTTCGCCATCTTGTTTACGTGACGCAATCTACGGCAACACAGCGAATAACACCGGCCATCTGATTTTTCGTATCAAATGTGCGCGTTTTGGCATTACAAAAAATAACTTTTTCGAACAAAATCGTTCATGATACTTTTCTATACTTTTGATATGTTGAAAGTACACAACTTAGTGGCATGTTCCAGCAGAAATTGTTTTTATTGCAATTTGTTCTACCCCTTTTGCCAGTGTTACTGGACTATGTGTGAGTATTTTCAGTCATAACCTCGCTTAATGGAAATATCAAATATTAATAACAGTGTTAACGTACGTGTGACGTCACTATCGGGAAGCGACTTTCACAAAATGGCGTGATCATCGACACGAGTACACCGGATGTATGGAAGTAATCTTTCGTTGTTTCTAAGCAGCGTATATGCATACATGTGACATGTAAGTAGTCCGATGTATAATGACAATCTGCTGGTAGTTATTTTTGTTTTGTTTTGTTTTCATTGTGGTCAAGGGCAATAGTCGCAAATGGGGGGAAATGCAGTTATCGTTGTGTGTGTCATGGCGTCACGTTTCCTGAAACTGTTTTGTTGATTTGTGGAAATAACTGGAATACACCTACTTTTTATAAATCCTTTGGTACGAGGCTCGTCAGATACATGTCCTGAAACGTATGAGCACGTGTATGCAACGAATAGGCGTACAGATCACTCATAGTATGAGAAAGAGGTGTACAGTGTAAAATCCGAGATGGGTGAGTGAGTGAGTTTATTTTTTTTAGCAATATTCCAGCAATATCACTGCGGGGGACACCAGAAAATGGGCTTCACACATAATACCCATGTGGGGAATCGAACCCGGGTCTTCGGCGTGACGGGCGAACTCTTTAACCACAAGGTTACCCCAAACCACCACAATCCGAGATGGGCTTTGTTTACATTTCAAACGAGTGGTCCTTTCACAGCGCGATACCTGATATAATTTGTTAGATTTCGCTCAGACACTTACTTTGGTTTCAAAGACAATTTGTCATTTTGACATCAAAGTGAAGGTTGAAGAGTAGATCTAGGGACATATATTTCACAATTTATGTAGCAATGTACGAAACGAAGAACCGATGGCAAGCTGTATGTAGGGCATATATACGTTTCAGTTTGGGTGAAATAAGTTACTGTTCGTTGGAAAGACGGCCGACTCAGGTTGAATGTTATACAATTTGGTTCCGTGGTGACACTTTTTGTACAATGTAACAATGTGGAACCGACCACACAACCACTGACGGCCAGGCAACAGGTGGATTAAAACAGTAACCTTCGCTTCGATACACAAGAACCACACCTGTAGACCATTCTTAATGAGGCCTCATGAATATTCGTATCTGCACCAAAACGAGGCTAACTTGGGCAAGGACAGATTCGCATAATGGCGACAAATCTCAATCTGTACTTCCTGGTTTCAGATTTCCTCTGAACGGCACATTGCGAAACTGTCCAATAGTTCAGGAAAATCTCGGAGAAATGGGATAGGGCTGCAAATACTTTTCTGAAACATATCCAAGGACTGAAGAGCGAGTGATTACTGACAGACAGACAGAGCTTATTCCAGTAAAAGGACGTAGGCCCAAAATGCATTCAAAATGAAATTTAATTGTTATATTCGGGGGCGCGGTGGTCATTCAACCGTGTTTTTTAATGACCCTTTTAACATAAAATAGATACCAGGCAACAGATTTTGCCCTGTCTACGTTAGTATTCTGGAGAAGATTTGCTAAGGAATGTACAGTGTAAGGCGTTTTAGCAAATTTTGAAATAAACCTCTCCCTCAGTTGTGAATAGGAATCACATATGAAGAGTACATGGAATTCATCTTCAATATGGGATAGATCTTTAGATTTATATGATAAACGAAGCCTTTGATTATAGTCAGTGTTGTTAAAACACCCAGTTTCTACAGGTAATTTAAAATTTCTACACCTAAATTGTGCTCTTAAATGTGTAGTAAAGTTAAACGATAAATAACATTCGACATTTAACACTGACTTAAAATACTGGTAATAGTTGCATTTGGAGGAACTACTCGGGGTAGAGTACCAGCACTGTTCGAAATTATCTGATAATCTTTGTTTAAATAAGCTTATAAACGCCTTTACATAACCGAAATCTTGGCTCAACCAGACATATCCATAACCGAAAATAAATAGAAAACTTTTAACTTTTGATGCCCATATTGTTCTACTACTAGTCATATGACCTAGGTTAATGTTTACGATGTTGCGCATGTTTTATACATACAAGGTATTTGCTCATTTATTTTCAGTTGTACACACTGGTGATGGCGATGTGCGTATAGCATGACTCATATGACTGCATGCATGTTACGATAGCAGGGGAAAACGAATCGCCCCACCATCATTAAGAAAATATTTATTTCTAACAGTATGAGTGGGCCACAAAACGCAAGACAAAACTGGATGATTTTTTCAAGTTCTTTCTTGACTGAATTGGAGGTCAATAATTATTGTACATAACCTAGAATATAGGTCAAAGGGCGTTCACTTATTAAATGCTTTAAAACCATGTCGTTTGGCAAGATTAACTTAATATGATCTGTTATTCTTACTGCATCTGAGATGGTGACTGTGGTGGATTGTGTGAGGTTCCTACATTGGTGACGTGGATGGATGGATGGAGGGAGGGAGGGAGAGAGAGATTGATTGTATATGTGTTCCTAATTTAAAACCTTATTTAGTGAACAGTTTGTATATTTCACGACATAGATAGAATATACCATATGTCATAATTCTTCTGTACATACTCTGAATAATTTTCCAGGATCCCTCCGTATTTTAGTCAACCACTGCTTTTTATATGATCTTATCCTTGGGGATGTGGTGAAAAGAAACCGTAAAATCTTACGGGCATCACACCAACACAAAGGCACACAGGAGTTATCTTTCCTTTTCGAGGTCGCCATTTACAATGTTGTCTCAACCGCTTTAAGTCTCGCTTTTGATTTGACCTCGAGGTCATGGCTAAGAATGGTCTATAGCCGCACCACGTAAAATGGGTCTAATAAGGTCTAACGACTTCATTCGTTTATTATTTGAACACCAATGACGACATTGCCAAGGGACGTAAGCCAAGGTGTGTTAATGTAGAAACTTTGAATCGACATAACGAAAAAATAATAAATATACTTAAAAAAATAGCTCTGATATCTGTAGTTATGGCTGTAAAACTACTTGATAAACATTTCTTCTGATGAAAAAGTGGAAGACCAGGAGGTTAACTATCATGCAAACCTTCCTTGAAGGCGAATGTTTCACGTTTTCACCTTTAATGTTATATCAACTATGTTATATCAAACTACCAAAGAGTGTTAAAAATTCAAAAGCGGACACTTCGTCACAGCCAAGCAGCTTCAAGTCACTGTTTGAACCATGGGTATCGGATCTTACGCCTCAGCCAATCTATGTGAATCAAACCATTCGAATCTTGTATCTTGCTGTGTTTTCCCGTCTTACTAAAGTCGCAGCGACCTGACTCCCCTTCTTAATATTCACAGGGACTACATTTGAACGTTTTGTCAAAATTTATTTATTGCGAAGAGTCAAATGGTTTCGTAGACAGATTTGGAGGACGACACAAGAAAAACAGATTTAGAGTTATCTCCCTTCCATCGACTTCCATTCGCAAACCATCGGCAATTTCCGTGCATCATTCGTCATATAATGGTATGGTATTCGAGATAAAAAGGTAACTACCACAAAGTACCAAAGGAGTTGCTATTGACAGCGTGGTACATTGAACATAACAGAAGAGCGCTCAGCCAGTCAAAACGACATTTATGTTTGAGGTAAGATTGATCATCAATGATCTTATAACATTGATAAATTGCCTTTTTTTCAATATGCATAATTAATAAAAACATCAGCATTGTAGGACTCTGGGAGTCGATTCATCCTACACAAACAGCTTAGCCGTGGACCACGTCCCGTCCATTTTATTCTTAGACTAATATTCCTACTGATGGCGGTGTATGTTTTCCAGGCATTTTGTGTTGTTGTGGGCTATCAGACAAATCTGTTGCGTTCGTGTCATAACAGAGTAAGCTCGACACTTGAGTGTGGCACAATCTGTTTATCACAGGTTCCTCCCTCGGAGGGATTTGTAGCTTCCCGTGATGGTAAAACTGGTTGTTGCTGTGTTAGAAGAAACGCGGAGGAGACCCGAAAATCTCGTTCTGACGAAATGGACAGACTCTGTATATTTAAAGGTAAGAGCAGTATTTTAACGGCGGGAATTTATGGATGTCAACATCTTTAGTTTGATTGACTCGACGATTTTGGGTCATTTCACCAAATGACACGCACGAATATCCACCGAAACGTCATGTCCTTCAAGATAAAGACGTAAAATCTATAAATTCTCGCCGTCAAGTATTATAAAGCCTCGTCATTATCTGTATCACTTCTAAATACCATTTAAAGTAATATTTGTTCCACAGAGAGAGTGAGTGAGTATGACCTTACCCCGCTTTTAGCAATATTCCTGCAATGTTCCCTCGGAAATGGCCTTCACACTTGTATGCATGCAGGGTCCATGAAATGACATCGTATGCTACTCAAAAGAAAGAAGAATAATGATAATAATAATCTTCTAATCATCCTCTATAGCTCACAGTCTCCTAACACCACGTGATTGCTCGCGTGCTCAATATAAACCAGAATCTGATTATTATTACCCCTGATAACCCAAGCTCAGAGTCTCCAAACACCAAGTAAGTACTAGGGTGCTTAATCAGAATCTGGTCATTATTACCCCGGATAACCCAGGGTCTCAGAGTCTCCAAACACCAAGTAAGTACTAGGGTGCTTAATCAGAATCTGGTCATTATTACCCCGGATAACCCAAGCTGCCTGATAACTACTAGAATGTTACAATCGCATGACTTTGTCCAACCGGGTACCCATTTTCTTCTGGGTGAACAGAGGCAATTTATGACAAACTCCCCTGCCTTATGTGAGGCCACATGTATTACATGTGTTTCGGGCAGGACTGAAGTCGTATAATGTCCCAGGAGTCCAGCTGCTAAAACAAGGTTCGGGCCCGACGTTGCTCAACTGATTCGTGACCTGAGATCTGTGCACAGGACCACGTGCCGCCAGTTATTGGGTTGATTGTAAACACACCCATTCAGTTATGTGAATTTCTTTAAGTAGTATACGAAAACACCGCTTCGAAGAGAATTTTGCTACAACCTTATCCGTTAGATGTGTAAGTTCTCTTTTCATACTAGGAGGCAGTTCAGGCCGACACTTATCAAAGATAAAAAAACATTTGGTTTAACGGTTAAATCATTTTGGTTTCTGAAAGTGGACGGATCTTTGATCTGGGATCCCAACTGTTGACATGACGATACACACAAGGACATACTAGTATATACTCTTGAGAAAAAGGTTACATGCCTGTTATTGACAAAATGTGTTTGGATATAGGAAGTTCTGTTTGTTCTTTAACGCCGCACTCAGCAATGTTTCGGCAGTCTGTAAAATAAGTCTGGTGCAGTGAGACAATGAGTTACGTTTTACGCCGCACTCAGCAATAATCCCGCTATGTGGCGACGATCTGTAAATAATCGAGTCTGGACCAGACAATCCAGTGATCAACAACATAAGCATCGATCTGCTCAAGTGGGAACCGATGACATGTGTCATCCAAGTCAGCGGGCCTCACCACCCGATCCCGTTAGTCGCCTCTTACGACAAGCTTAGTCGCTTTTATGGCAAGCATGGCTTTGCTGAAGGCCTATTCTACCCCGGACCTTCAAGGGTCTCTGGAGCAGACAAACCAGTAATCAGCAGTATTGTTGTGAGCCCATTGTGATACTATATTTACCAAATTCAATACGTAAAGGATGTAATGGCATAGTGGCCCCAGCGTGGAAATCTGAATGAGGTTTCTTATACGCCGCAAACAGTGGCTATAGTTACAGTTTTACTAAATAGTTGTACTAAATGTTTCACAGCAAACGGTTTTGAATGTAGGTAAAATGTTCACGAAGCGGCAGGCAGACACAACTCCAGCATAACTCCGAGCAGACCTCCGAGTGAAAAAAGTCCGTGTGTGTGCCTGTCCCGTCAACAGAACAACCAGCCTGTATTTACACAGTCACTGATTCTTGAGCATTCCAGCGAAGTATCAAGTATCGAAACTTCGCAATCGGGCTCGTGTTTACCAACAGTCAAAACACATCGTCACATAAAGGGAGGCAACTCTACAGCACTACCTTAAAAGACGTGCTTCTAAAACACCGATGCCACTGAACATTTACGATACGAAAAGTGACCCAATGACAACTATCACAGTATTAATCCATGACAATACAAATTTATAGAAAACACACAAACAGTATAAAAGTATTACTCGACTGTTTCATAACAATTACCTCCATTTAAGTCGTACATAATAAATGTCATTGTCTTTAAAATTAGCCAATAGGTAACTATGAAGTATGAGCAAAACAGATATTACAAGAGATTACATTTCCAAAGAGGTTTTCAATGTTCCTTTGGAATTCATAAACACACAACAACAACAAAAATAAAATAAAATAAATAGCGTATGAAGTCTAGGTACCTTCCAGAAAGATTCACGCCACTCTTGGGGTTAAAGTGTTCGCTCGTTACACTGAAGACCCAAGTTCAATTCCCCACATGGGTACAACATGTGAAGCGTATTTCTGGTGTCCCTTGCCGTGATATTGCTGGAATACAGCACAAAACAACGCCTAACTCAACTTCCTCAACCTTAGCAGCACAAGGGACTCCATTTGTAACTAAATGCATTTTCCGCGACCTACAAGAAGACTGGTACCTCTACACTACACCATTATACGAAGAATTGTAGTAAACCAATCAAATCGCGCGTAGTAAAATGTGAAATGAGGCCAAATAGTTCCTTTGCAATTGTCGATTTTAAGCATCACACCCGTGGTTATACTAAAATCTTGTTACTGATATTTGTTAACAATATATAAATGTTGAAAGTGACAATAGTGTCTAATTTTATTTGGCGAATGACTTCTGAAGCATTTCGAAGCATGAAAATGGTCACACTGTCAAATTTGAAACTGTGCAAGGCACAATTTATACTTTGAGTTAAAGGATCAACTTTCGAAACTGAAACGTGTCAACGATGAGAATGACGTTTTAAATGTTTTCCAAACGGGATATGGAAAAGGTTTGGAAATTTAGAGTTATCGTTCCTTGGATGTAGTACTGGATGTAGTACTCTTCGTGTCCGTTTGCACTTAGACAGGGAAATGGCTTGAACATAGCCAAGAGACGATCATTCGTATTTTGTTCAGCGTATCCATTTTAAAATTCCACCCGGGGCATGGCATCAAGGTCACACGAAAATTCGGTTTGAGAAGTAGTTTTAAAGTTATTTTAAGCATCTGCTTGGAGCTTTATTGTACCTGAAAAATAGATTATTATATTTGTATTATTCAATAAAACAAATCCCCAAAGAAAACACAGAAATACACTCACGTACACACACACACACACACTCGCGCGCGCATACATACAGACAGAGAGAGAGAGAGACAGAGACAGAGACATACAGACAGACAGACAGAGACAGAGAGAGACAGACACAGAGAGACAGACAGACATACAGACAGACATACAGACAGACAGACAGACAGACAAACAGAGCGATACAATACGAGTGCACATGGACTAAAAAGTAAATGTTATTGTTCTGTTCAAAGACACTCAGGTCCATCCAGAATAGCACGAATCGCCATCCTGCTTGCCGGAATGATATGTATAAAGATACAAAAGAGGGAAATTAAACATTACAATGGTATATCGTCCAACCACTGCTAACTGAATGTAGTAGTACACTCCTGACGACTGATTCTTATTAACACAAAATGATATGGAGTTCTACTGAATTCATAACAGAAATACGTAACGCAATTACAACTACAACGTTATTTCAGAAATAAATTGCAAAGATGTATAACAGAAGATATTTACGTTAACAGTGGAGTTAAAGGTTTCACTGTTTTTCTTTTGCAGGTATTATCAACGCCACCTGTTCAAATGACGTAGACTGCCATCTTCCCAACACAGTATGCTTCAAAGGGGTGTGCTTGTGTACGCCCGGGTTCTCGTATATCCACTCGCAACATAAATGCATCAGGCGTAAGTAGAGATAAACTGACGTAAAAAAGAAAGTATACAATTAGTGCTGTGCAATTATATCCCCCAGTACAAAGCAAAGATTTGAGATTTTTATCTCTTATGACATGGTCGCAAACTGTGTACGTGTTGCAAAATACCGCAGATGTACTCAGAAGCAATGTTTTGATTTTTCGATTTTGACGTGTTTATGTCGTGCCCCGAAATGGTCGAGGACCGCATGTCGACAGTACGCAGTCGTCTCGTAACTGTTCCTGCGCATACTGTTGATGATGTTGAGTGAGTGAGTGAGTGGCTTTAGTTTGATGCCGCACTCAGCAGTATTCCCGCTATATGGCGGTGGTCTGTAAATAAGTATTTGGTTTTGTTTACGGGTATCATATGTTGACCATTTTAGTGAAAGAAACGAACAAAAGCAAGTTTGTGCTATCTTTAGTGGTTTCATTAGTTGGTTTCAACGTAGCTTTATACCCTGCTTCAGAGTAATGTCACGAAGTGTCAGCTTAACATGAAAGGCTGACCTAGAGTGGTGCACCGATCACATGTGAACCATTTCAGCAAAACCAAATAAACAACACTACCCCCCACCCCCAAAATAAATAAATAAATAAATAAATAAATAAATAAATAAATAAATAAATAAATAAATAAATAAATAAATAAATAAATAAATAAATAAATACCCCCCAAAAAAGAAACCAAAGTAAGACACCAAACCAACAAAAAAACAAAAAATATACACCATAAAATAAAAGAAGAAAATAATGAAATAAATACATAAATAAAACAACAACAAAAACCCATCCAACCAAACATAACCACACACATTCAGTACCTTCATAAGTTTTACTTTTAAATGCATAATTTAGCTTTATTGTTTACACAAACCATGAGTACATCAAAAGCGTCAATAGTTCAATTAACCTTTGCGTAGATCATCTGCACTCATCCCCCGTGGACACTCACAGTAATTGATGAACATTAATGTTTGTTTCAGATTGTCTGAAATGATGATCTGGAACTGATGTTCAAACAACCATTTCCATTGACGTTTGCATTTTAAATTAAATGTAAAATATTGCTTGGAAACCACATCCTCTCTTTATCGTTTTTGTTTTTTCTTTTGTGCACAATGTGCTTTCGGTATTACAAATATAAGATGTTCCTTGTTGCCTGAAATGATGTACTGGAACAGGTGATTATATAAGACAGTTTAAAAATACATGTTTTCTGGCGTTTGAATTTTGAAATTGATGTATTGCTTGGAAACCGCATCCTCTCTTTAGCGTTGTTTTTTGTTATAAACTAAACGAGGAGAACAGTACTTGTAAACACGTATTAAAGTTTTATTTGCTGAGCGATACAAGTAGAGCAGGGTGATACTCCTTGATTAGGGTCTCACTTTTGTATCCATGAAAAACCGGGTAAGAATTGGGACTTCAGCAAGAAATTTACTGCTAGACACATATTAGATGATCCTGTGCACTAAACGCATTTGTGACAAGAGAGGCGATACAACGAATTAGGCGAGTACACTTGGCTGCTACAGGTAGCTTGACGATTATGCACGTGCAATACATGCTAACTGTGACATGAAATCAACACCGCTACTGATTAACACCTGTCTCGCTACTGTGTAACACCAGCATCGCTACTGTTTTACACCTGTCTCAATACTGTTAAACAGCTTTCAGTTGTAGTTAAAAATGTCCAAGTTAGGAAAACATGGGCAAATAGTTCATTCTCAGGCAAAGGAATTAGCATATAATGTTATCATGTATATGGACAAAAATTGTGCAACCAAAGCAGATTCTCTTTTACAAAGTAGCCTTGCTACTGGACTCTCAACGGCAACTTTAAAGTGCATAAGCAGAAGGTGGTAGGAGTGCGAGTGGACCTACATTTATCAGTCCCACCAAGTTGCGTAAACCCAAAACTTGCAGTTACAAACTTGATGATTTCGACCGGTGTGCAGTCCGTCAATTTGTACAAAGTTTATATGGCGTAAAAAAACAACTACCCACTCTGGATACGATGCATGATATGGCAAAGTTCCAGTTGAACTACAAGGGTTCTAAGGAAAGTTTTCGAAAAAATCTCAAAGACATGGGGTTCAGGTGGCGAAAACCGCAGTCAAACCGTAAACTTTTAATGGAACGTAAAGACATTGTTTCCAAGCGTTTGCAATACTTGCGTGCAACGCACGGGGAAAATGAACTTCTCGATATTTATCAGACACCCTGTCTCCCTCTTGTTTCAAGTGGATCGTTCTGTGGGGCGTTCCCAAGTATGCAAATTGGGGTCATTTGTCAGGTCGTGGATCATCTTATATGTTTACCAGGAGGTGGACATGGTTGGCACATGTCATAGTATCCCATTTGCGTAGACAGATACTGACGCTGTTTATCAAAGGATTGTCTGGTCCAGACTAGATTCTTGTTATAGAGATGCCTAATATGAAGCCACCAGGATATTCACGGATACCAGTAATGGACGAAACTAAAATGTTTATTGTCTTGGCCAATGTTTACACCATAATGAGTGAGTAATTTTAGATTCATCACTGGGGATATATCGGAATCAAACAAGGTTGATATGATCATAATGGATGTGTTGAGGGTACCTCACCACTTGCTTATGACCATGGTTGTTTGTGCAATAATCGCTCTTGAAAGACGGTTGTATGTGACGCGATATTTGCGAGATCGACCTCCCTGGCAAGCGCCAAAACCAAGAATGCCACGCCACGCCAGGTATGGAGGTATGTTTTGGGAGAAGGGTGATGATATTTTTCCATATTCATGGGGAGGCCCGAACAACGTAAATAAATGACATCTCCCCAACTACGTTTTATGCACAAATTAATGACATCGCTGACACTAAACCCAACTCCCAGCCAACCATGTTGAGTTACAGAAGATAATTGCCCATTACAAAAAAAAACAAAAAAAAAACACCCCCGCCCAACCAAACAAAAAAGAGACACACAAAAAAAACCAAAACAACAAACAACAAAAAAGCCCAAAGAATAAAAAGAAAACACATAAAAAACAAAAACAAAAACAAAAAAAAAACTTAACAAAACAAAACAAAACAAAAGCAAAACAAATATTTTCATACAAAACTATGTCTGAACATGTGTGTCAGGGCTAAGACACACATTAATTAAGACATTTAATTAAATGTTATTGAAATATATCTGAAACAAGTCTGAAGATCATTCGATGTTACACGGACAAGCACCAAATTATGTAATGCAATCAACAATTATTTCTTTCTTAAATTAACATTAACTCTTTACATTAGCTACAAAGAAAAACATTGGCAGTAAAATGTCAGTAACAATACTTACACGGAAACAGACAGTGCTGCTAAAAAAATCTTTAAAAAATAAACAACAAAAAACTAAAGTAAAAACAGTGATATAACAATGTTCCCTTCGATTCATGGTCTCCCAGAAGTGTTCTGCAACCTAATCAGGTAATGCAATGTAAGACGATGATGGATTATTTCGGGTGCTAGCGAACCTCGAAGGTCAGTATTGAATCCCCGTCGAAATTTAGCAAACTATTCCAAGAAACAACAAGTGATCACAATATGTCTTCTTTAAGTGACATTTAAAAGCTGGTATGATGACGAGGAAGACGTTGTGACGCCTTGGCGCAGATGCCAACTCAGTTATCAAGCAAGTTACTCAAATGTATTAACTCAAATACCCTTAGTGTATAAATTATTCTTGCCCACAATGTTGTGTATCACTTGATAACTGTGTTCTGATGCACACCATAACGTTGCATCTATCACTGTATTATAGGGACTAGCGTTTCTATGACAGGACAATAGGGGACCTGCCATAGAACCGCCATTCTCAATACTACTATTGCAGAAGAGACGTTCTTTATCCATAAAATCATCCTCTTGATCACAATACAACTGAAATAATTTCGACGTGAGTCAGTCTCCACACTACCACAAATGGCACTTCCAAATATTTATGATTCGGGAGATTCCTCTGTTACAGACTGTAACGTTTATGGATACACTCCGATGTTCTACCCGGGTTTGTCCATCAACGGGCACAATGAGCATCGTCTTCTCGTCAAGGATGTCCCCGAACACGTTCTGATAGACCAGTGTATGGCGTTTTGTTCAAGCATCCGTCGTTGCCGTTCCGTGGACGTTGGCAAAAGACTGGGTGAATGTTTAATTCAATACGTGGGCTATCTGGACGTTCAGGAAGGTGATCGGAAAGTCCAGATACATGAGTGGGGTTATCTTGCGAGGAATTGTCTCCAGTAGACAAATGCTTTTTTGGCCATTTGGAAGCGTGTTCGTGTTTGTTTTTTTTTGTTGTTTGTTTTTTTGTAGTGCTATTTTGGTTTTGCTTTTTTGTTTTGTTTGTGTGTGAGTGTGTGTGTGTGTGTGCGCGCGCGCGCGTGTGTGTGTGGGGGTGGGTGGGTGGGTGAGTGGATGGTGGGGGGGAGTGTGTGTGTGTGTGTGTGTGTGTGTGTGTGTGTGTATGTGTGTTATTATATTTTTTATTATTTTTTGCGTATTATGTTACCATCAGAAATATTCCAGCTATTCACTACCAGTAGCTTCATTCGTGAAGGACAGCAATGCGTAGACAGAAGTTACAGGATCGGGCTGCAAGGCTCGCTGATACGGTTGTCACATGTCACCGTTCCCATTCGCGCAGATCGATGGTGTTGATCAGTGGATTGCCTGGTCCGGACTCGATTATTTATAGACCGTTGCCATATAGCTGGAATACTGCGGCATAAAACTTAAGTCACTCACCCCCAGTAGTCTTCTAACCAGATGACACCCAAGCTAACCCCAACGATCGCATCTAACCCTATTCTAACCACACCAATTGCCTATAACTGATGCTGATGTTGTTGATCACCGGATTGGTTGGTCCAGATTCGATTATTTACAGACCGCCAGGAAATAGCGAGAATATTGTTGATTACGCATTAAACAAGAACCCAAACAATATGCATAGGCCCTCCTGGACCATGCAAACCATTTTTAATACTGTGATCAACATTCCACAACGAGTTCTGCTAAAAGCCGCTGTTGTGTTAATACCTTTATCGGTGGTAGACCACTATTTATAATTTGAGTGAGTAGATTTTTATGTTAGCAATGCTCCAGCAATATCGCGACCGGAGACAACAGATATGGGCTTAACAAATTGTACCCACATGAGGGGAATCGACCCGGGTCTTCATGGTGACGAGCGAACGCTTTAAGCATAAGGCTACTCAAAAGTCTCTTATGATATAACTGCAGAACGTTATAAAGAGGTGATGTCCAAGCAATTCACTATTCCTTTAAAATTGAGACGCGTACATTCACATGTAAGTGAGTGAGTTTATTTCTACGCCGCACTCAGCAATATTCCATCTATATGGCGGTTTAAGGAATGAAGAGTCACAAAGATATTGTCCTCTTAAAACATATCGCAATTTTTAATGTTTGTGTCTTTGAGTTCAGTGTCGGGACGCTTTAAACAATATTCCAGTGATATCACACCAGAAATGGGCTTCACGCACTGTGTCCATGGAAGAAATCGAACCCGGGTCTTCGGTGTACCGAGCGAACGCTTTAACCACTAAACTACCTTAACGTCCGTTTACTGTTTAAGAAACATCCTTTCTCAGAAACTATGCAAAAAGTAAATTTGTGTACGCCACATGGATTCTGTGTCTGTTATTCTTCCTAATGCACGTGGAATACGTGCTCAATCGCTGCACATGCTCGCAAGTGGATATTTTCAAAATATGTTGCAAAACTTCTTCAAATTCGTTGTATTTTTCAGTTAATACATCGTAAATACATGCTAACTTAGATTGATATGAACTCTGAGCCCAGAACACATATTTAGGCGTTAACCCGATTTTTCTTTCTATCCATTTTTTTTGTCTGAGTGCGGACTCTACACATGTTTTGAAAGCTTTTTATGATAATTTGAAAATATTTGATAGTTATTTTCTGACGGTACCATCATATGCCGCCTTATCTCAGGTTCAAAAACATATGCTTTCAACCCGCTTATGTCTATACGTGCGTATTTTCATCGTTACCCGAAATGGGGTTAGAGTCAGCCATATATCAGATGTCTAGAAAATAGGATGTTTGACCAAACAAAGAAGTGTAAAAGCCGTTTACATGGTATTGTCATCCATACGAAAGATTTGTTTACGAGTTTTGCGCTTGACATTGCTGTTTACAACTTCGCTGGCCATGGGGTGAAGGTACGTGTTGTCCAATCCCAGGCCCACAGAGGTAGTCATACGTACGCGTACCGCTTCTAAGGTCCTCAAGAAAATAGAAATAAAATGGTTTCGGCGTATATTTCGTAGTTTTCAACACAACTAAAGTTTGATATTTAAATATTCTATGAATGTCGTTTATCCCAACTTTGTTTTAACATTTCATTTGGTAAAATCATTCGAAACAGATAAGTTTACATGAGTTCAGTTTGTATCGGCTGTGACTCTTGAAATTGTATCATTTCTGAAAGTCAAAATGTACGTTTCTGATGCAGGCTTTTGTATACAAATGAGATGTACTGGCCCTAGGTTCGCGTCCCTAATATGGTTTATAAAACACGTCATGTACCATTCATCATTTACTTCTTTTATACTAATCAATACATACAATACTCGATTTAGGGATTTTCTCAAGATCCCATTGAATTTGGAATGAACTGAATGTTAACGTGTGCGTTTCCATTTCGAACTCAGTCTGTCAAACGCTCATGTTCCCCAAATGAGACTGTGGGTGACAACTAGTCACTGAAATACACACATTAGCATATGCCCTCAGCAACCCATGCGTGCCATAAAAGGAGACTATGCTTGTCGTAAGAGGCGACTAACGGGATCGGGTAGTAGTATAGGGAATGGGGGTTCTGGCTCACTTTCAAGAAATGTCTCTACAAAGCCTTATTTACTAAATAAGGCTTTGGTTGGGTCATTAGCTCTTGCTACTATTACCCCTACTACAAAAAAGTTGGCGGTAATTACTGTGCCTTGGTAGGAGGTAATACTGTGCCGTACGGTACGATCAATAATTCTTCTCTTACAAAACCCCTACCCGGCCCATCCCTCAAGTAGTACAAGTTAGGTTCGTCGGCTTTCATATCCACTTTATCTATGTTGTAAGTTTTGACTGACCATATAGGATCGGTGGCTCGCTTACGGCTATCGCCCTCGTGTTCCCCCGGCTGGTATAGATACCTCACCCCTCCTACTTAACGTTTGTGCCTATGCCACGTTTATATCGATGAAACAGTTTAACGTGAACCGCCTACGATCTCTTTGGTGTTCATAATAAAGGCTTGCTGGGCTTTTTGTATTCCCTGTTCTATGTACTTTTTTTTCTCGTCCTTGCTGATAGCAGACTTACGAGACTTGGATCGAATATCTTGTTTCATTCCGTTATATTTTTTGAGTTCAGAGAGGATTGAACGAAACTCCTCTTCTGAGATCTTACTGTCAGAGAGTGCCGTGGAAATTCGCTCACTCACTGTGTTCAGCTTTGCTTCGGCCAGAACCCTGATCTCGTCGTGTTTCAATGCCTTACGATTAAGTCTGCGTGATAATAACTTAAGCGCCAACCCTACCAACCCTGTCACCCCAGCCGTTATTTCAATACCTAGCACTATAGGTGCAGCCACGATGGTGGTTAACAACCCAACGCCTGCCGCCCCTAGTCCCATGCTGGTTGCCATAAGGGTAGTGTCAGCCCCGTCCACGATATTGAAAGCTCTATTATATTTTTTACATAGTGCTTTCCGCGTGTCACGGTCTTGTTCTAGTTGGCGTTTCATATCACATAACTGCCTCAAGCGAAACCCATCTACGGTTTCCAGCGTCTTCGCTACTTCCTCTACAACTGGGTACAGACCCATCCTATAATATATATTATGAAAGATATTTTAATTGGGTTTCAGTTAATACTCCTTCAATGTATTTGAAGTCTACAAGATTTAGACTATTAGTCAGGGTAATAGGTGAGAGGCTAATAGACTTTCCTGTTGTAACAAAAACCCCACTGAGGCTTATTAAGCGGTTTATAGGACCCGTGGTATCCTGTTGTATAACAATATGGCAATATTCGTATATGTGTTGTTGGTCATACCAGTGTATTGACACCCCGGGTAAAATTTGGTGTACTCTTGAGATGTTTTCATTTTCTACAGGCAAAAAGAAGACTTCTATGATGAGTGTGAAAGGGGGGGATATTCTATAAGTATTATAGCTAAATGTTAATTTATTTTTTGATTCAGACTTTAACCCTATTTTTGTCCTGTCCACAATAATTATCATGTGTAATTCCCTCTCCGGAATGAAATCCCCGGGCCAGATACCGTTGTTCCTAATCTTAGAGACCAACGTATTGTTTAATGTGATATAAGGTGAGGTGAGTGTTAAGTTGATCAACCATTTGGGCTCTTTAAAATCTAATAACGGCACCCGTCTGTACACGTTGTCTTCGAATTGTAGGATGTATAATTCACCTTCCTCACCAGGCTGATCGAATCCCTCCGTATCTCCTAGGTCGTTAAGTGTAGTGTTGGGATGATGACTGGTCATTATTATACTATTACGATATAATTTCCAACTGGTTTTCTGATAATAATTCAGGGGTTAACTTCATACCCATGAAGTGTATGTTGTCAGGCAGGAAGATATTGATTAGTGATATCTTGTTTTCCACGATCACGTTGACCCCCTGTAGACTGGTGTTGGAGCCGACACCCACCCGCACGTAAACGTTGCAAACTTGAAACTGGTGTCGTTTCACCCACCCGAGTTTGATCCCCTTCACGATCTCGACATCATTCCCCGATGGTTCCCCTAGGTAGACTTTGATGAACAATGTTGAGTTTGCCGGTAGATCCTCTAGTATCTTGACCACGCCTTCGAATTCAGACACCAACTGCAATTTCACGTTTTGCATGGCCGGTTTACTCGATAGCATGTGGGCTGCCATAGTGTTGACTGGGCTGACGACTATACTACGTCTCTGAGTTGGGACGTAAGCCACGAGCAGGGTTCCATTGTTCACGACTTTGTTTAGGTGGTTGTCTTTGTTATCCGTGAACACGTAAGGGGAGACGAGTTTAATATTGAGAAACCATTTGTTATCGGGTAACAACACCCACTTGTCATCTTCGGTGAAGACGAGCATATATGGTTTGTTTTTGACGACGGTAGTGCTCTCAACATCGTCTAAGTCGAACAGTTTACCACCGAACGATGGGTATATTACCCAATTATTATCACCGATGTTGACAAGGGAGTACTTAGTGTTTACTGTTGCTCTTGTGGTATCTATCATATCACTTAGGGTTCCACCGGAGGGGATTTCAACGCGTTTGTAAATGTTGTTTTTCAGTTGCAAGGCATACGATTTACCATCTACTCCGGGAGCGTCGAAACCGCGCGTGTCTCCGAGGTCGGAGATCCCGATATTGACGCATTTTTTCACTCCGGGTCCTTGTGCGCTGGTCATTTTACGTGAAGCGTTAAGCTGAGGTATCCTATATTTACAGGATTATGATTTATATCTAACACCGATATTGTCAGCTCAGGTATGTTGCCCTGGGTTAATCTCTTATACTGCCGTGGTGAAAATGACTCGGTTCTACCGTCGTTGAATTTCTCAGTTTTCACCGGCACTGCTCTCAGTATAGTGGAAGGGTGGCCTCCTTGAATGTTATACGTTGTGCTCACCTGACCGAGATGAATGTATAGCTCTCGGTACGGTACTAGGTCGGGTAACTTCGTACCTGTGACGGTTGTTGTTGGTTTTATCTCGTCAGGAGACATACCGAGCATCCTTGCTAATGGTCGGCCGAGCCTCAAAGGGTTTATTCCATTGTTGATTAACACCACTGTACCGTTTGAGTCGTTCATCTTGAGTTCGGCTCCCAGGGGTTTGAAGACCTCATCGTTTAGAGAGCACACGCTGTAGTAGCCGTCAGTTATCTGGCTGCGAGTTCCACTGACGAACAGCTTATTGTTGCTGATATTAATGTTAGTCCATTGCGGTAGGTAGGTGATATCGCAGAGTGCGACTTCGAGTTGACCTGACGTGTTATCGATCGCGTGCGTCAGCTGAACGGCCTCACCGCTCGTTATTCCTGGAAGTGTTATGTACATATTACATATATATTTATTTATATAATAGTTTTAAAATGTATTCCCCTGGTGTGTTTTACCCTAAACTGGATGTAGATTTCTCCCCCATGAAGATCGTGGTTGCTCCTGAGTTGTATTTCAATGCCCAGCTTTTAGATGTGTTCGATAAGTATAAGCTTATGGTGACTAACATTGAGGCAGTCCACGCGTGGTTCAACAACCCTATGCAGTTCTGGCAGAATCAGTTCAACTTTGCTGTGTGGTGCGCTACAACGGGGTGTGGTGTGGCATTGGCCGACTCTCAGCGTGGACCGCTGAGTCAGTCTGTGTTCAAGTTCCACGTGTACTACCAGGTCAGACGTATCCTTAAAGAGATCAGTGCCCCCCTCCCACAGGACAAAGCGTGGGACGCAACAAACAACCCATACGATAGACGGGCCTACGAACGTATTTGTAATGAATTCGAAATAAACCCGAAGACGGATTGGCGTTTGCCGGGGCCGAACCACGGGTTGGGTATTCCTTCTGATGGCGTGCGATCAGTGAAAGAACTCAGTGATCTTGTACTGAAACAAGGTAAACTACGCCCGGACTTTGCTTTGTCGAGTAATGAATGGAGGGATGATCGTATGAACTTTAAAGGTGGTGTTGCTTTCACAGTCCAGAAAGTGGAGCAGTCAACCGCAGACGGGTGGAAAATGTTCATGCTGGACACATCGAAAGGATTCACTCGTGCTGGTACAATACGCTTGAACGACTCGATTCGAACGTACGTGTGGTCGCTGTTGGGTGCGCAGTCGCAAACGCGTTCCAACATCATCGGTAAGGGAACTGCTTACGACGCTCAGAAACAGTTCGTTGCCAACGTTGAGGATGCTATTAATTCTCCAGTTGATCTCCCGCGGGCCATCGAACGCTACCAAAACGTGTTAGAATACGCCAGATCGAAAGTCAACTACGTGTTCGGCGTGGGGCTGTACATGTCTCCGAGTGATATGCAACTGAGAATAAAAAAAGTGGTGGGTTATAACAACGAAATAGTCATAGCCACGAAGGATCAAAAGTTGGGTATCAACCCCGATATTAACACCCCACATATCCCACACACCCAACCACGTGAAAAGGGTATAGTGGCGCCACCCCCGGAGCCTAAAGTTCATGTGCCCCCCACACACCCCCATATGCATGTGGGGGTACAGCAGCATATCGATAATAAAACAGCCCTAGTGGTTGGTGGGGTAGCTTTGGGGCTTATTTGGTTAAAGATTTCTTAGCCGCTACGTACACCAGACCCGCCACGGCGACGATGGCTGCCCACAGGTTTTGACTGAGCCACATGGCAGTTTTAGACAGAGCGCTCAACAACCACGAGACGATGCTACCCAGTATGCCGGGAAGGGCTTCGGCGGCTTTACCAGCCAGTTTAGCTAGGCCTTCCCCGAGTTTTTTAATCCAGTCTTTAACACCCCCACCGCCACTTGGAGTTCCCCCGCTGGCAGGACCCACAGGGGTTCCCCCCGTCAGTGACACCACCAGGGTTGATATAATGAAACCCAATGCAGTCAGAATGCTGGCGATGGTGATCCCTTGCTCCCGGAACAATATCCGAATCCTGTTGGCTAAAGTTGTATCCTCGTTCAGTATTCTATCGATTGTTTCACGAATACGACTGATCTGGGATCGAAGCTGTTCACGATTCGAGGAAGCGGATTCCAATCGTGTACGTCTCTCGTCTTCTAAATCGCGTAGTCGTTCATTGATACGGCGCTTCATATCATCGTTTTCAGTTTCGTTGAGTTTGGTTTTTTCCCTAGCGATGTGCTCGTCGATTTCGTTCAGTTTCCCCATGTTGTTCACGAGTTCTCCACGCACGCGTTTCACGGCTTCGTCTAAGCCGCGCAGTTCCCTTACCGGAAAGTCAAATCCCGGTAACGGTTTGTCCCAGTAGGTGCTCAACAGTTTTTCTATGCTGTCTGAGGCTTCTGTAGCACGCTGTGGTGTCATTTCATCTCTAGTGGTGAGGTGGGATCTGGTAGCTTGCAGATCTTCTTTAACGACCTTAGGTATTGCACCACCGTAATCATTCATGTTTAGATTTTTACGGATAAATTCAACACCATAGCGGCTGGCTAGAGTTGACAAGGCCAGTGGTTTTTTATTGCTCTTGTTAAAGAGGTCAACCCCTGGGTCAGACTTAAGGCGTAGAACACCCTTTGTATCAATAAAAAAATCCTTATGGTATCGACCCTGTGGTTCAACGTAGTTTTTATCTCTTCTTAAACTTTCGAAATAATCATTTACCGTTGTTTCCAAGAGTTCTTGGTTCAATGGTGAACTAGTAAATGAGGTCTCATCGAATGCCTGGGCACTAGCGCCCGGCATCTCATCCATAGGTATGTCTTCATCCATTAGTATTAAAAATATATTTCTTTTATATAACAATGTACGGTAGAAAATTAGATCCTTTCAGAAAATTGAGAGAGCCATTAGGAGCCAGAGCCGTGCGACAGTCGGTGACCATCACCAACAATCCCAGCAAAATAGACCAGAACCAAACTCTGCTGGTTAGATTTCCAAACCTTGGTGAGAATGACCTCATTGTACCAGGCACTGTTCGACTGGCGTTCAATATCACGTTGACCTCCGACAACGACAAACGCGAGCTAGTGCGGAACGTGGGTCGAGCTATCATCAAGAAAACGACCGTCAAGATCAGCGGTAACGAGGTGCTGAGCATCGACGACAGCGACGTGTTTCACTGCTACAAGGATCTCTGGAAAAGCGATGGAGAACGAGTCAATGATGTGTACCAGGGTATCAGCAAATCAACCCGGGCGCGCATAGGGTATGTCTTCACGCAAGACCAACAAGACAAGCTATCGGCCGGTGAAAAGGCCATCGCTCTAGCATACGGGAATCGATTCTGCGTGCCGCTCGACTTCGAGTTGCTCACGGGACACGCGCCGTTTTACCAGGCCGCGCTGGGTGATAGGCTCGAATACGAGCTCACGTTTAACGACTATAGCAAAGTAGTGCGTACGCCGAACGGTGATGAGGCCAGTTATGCCATAGACAACATCTCTCTGGAGTTCGACATGGTCACTAGCCCGGAGCTGGCCAGGCAGGTTCGAAGTCAGTACTCTGGGAAGATGGCTATCCTATACGATCGCGTACTGAGACATAGATCAGTCGTGCGAGATAAGAGCGACACTGTGTGGAATATCAACCTGAACGTGCCGGCCCGATCGATGAAAGGTATCCTGGTCGTCCCCGTGGAGGATTACGAGCCATTCCAGAGGGACAGCGAGAAGTTTTTCAACCCCGAGATTGAAAAGGTGGAAGTGACCATCGAGGGCGTGCCCAACCAGCTGTTCAGTCATGGTATGAGACCACACCAGCAGTGGGATGAGATAAAAAAGCTACCAGTGGGGGATTACATAATAAAGGACCTGGACCTAAGCTCCGTGCAGATCGGTGAATACCTGACCACCAAGTACGCCCTATGGTTGGACATGCGATCCACGGATGATGATAAACTGCACGGTAGCGGGTGCCGTATAGATAACGGCAGCGAAGGGATAACCATCCAGATTACTAAGAAGGCTCAAACCGCTGGTAAGTTGAAATTATATCTGTACGTTATTATGGACGCGCAACTTAATATAGACAATGGGAGATTCGTGCAAGCCATCTACTAGTGGGGGAGACCCCCACACCCCCCAGGGGTACCCACAACTACCCACTGACCCACACTGCGCTATCATATGCGGGCAGACTGGCTGTGGGAAGACCGTTTTCGTGTTGGATATGTTGGAGGGTTACTACAAGGATGTGTTCGATAACATCGTTATCATGTGCCCTACTCTGGGCATGAATAAAACGTACGCGCGACCTTGGGTAATGACGGACCCTGACGTACACAAAATCGACCCTGGAACACGCCTGCAGGACTGGTTGAAAGCTCTTCACGAGAAATTTAAAGGAGAACCGACGCTGTTTATACTGGACGACTGCAGCGCTAATCGCGAGATAACAAAAAAGAGAGACATGCTATCGTACCCGGCCTTCTCCGGCCGGCATGCAAATCACAGCGTCTGGGTGCTAACGCAGAAGTTCAACTCGGTGTTGAAAGACCTCAGGGAGCAGACGCGATGGGTGGCCTTATTTCACTGCAAGGATAGGGATTCGTTCGAGGAGTGTTTGAGAGAGAACGATGTGATGAGTAAATTAGAACGGGAACGGGTGAAGAAACAGCTCGCTGAAACTAAACACGCTAAGCTCGTTCTAAAGACCGACCAACCAGTAGCATATATAGTATGCTAAGCAAAGCTAAGCAAAGCTAAGCAAAGCTAAGCAAAGCTAAGCAAAGCTAAGCATATAGCTATGATATTTGAAGTATTTGTCGTGTGCAACTTAACTTTCATTTCTCTGTGTTTTGTCTGCATCGGGTATTATATAGTTAAAACTAAATCTTACTTGTTATATTATAAGATGGAGTGTGAGGAATTGCTCGAACAATTGTCGTTGGAGGGTTCCCCCACTGGGGATTCCCCCAAGCGAGAGAAACTGGTGGCGTTGGCTGTTGGCGGCAAAGCCAAACATTACTTTGGAGACTACACCCCGGATAAAATTCACAAAATGTCAGCCGAAGAAATCGATAAGCTGTACGCTAGATACGAGTCCCGGCTCGGAGCAGAAATGACAAAGACAATAGGATCGGCTATGACCCAGATATACACCGGTATTGTATCACACTTCCTTCCCATTCCACCAGAGCGCCGACTTTACCTGTGGGAGGACCTCGAGAAAGACCCTTTTATCGAACACGCCGTGAGCTCTATCAGCTGCGGGTTGTACCACAAATATGGTATGTTGTTGGCTCCAGTGACGGCGGCGATTATCACGGCAAAACATTGTCAATTTGAGAGAAAGAATAATAATAATAGTATAGATGGATGCTGCACAGGAAACCCCAGTGGGGGTACCCCCCACACCCCAAACAGTGAGTCCCGAGGTGACGGAACCAGTGACGGTGGAGACCACTTCAACAGTAACCAGACAGAAGAATCCTAAGAGAGTAGCTGCCGGTAAAAAACGGTGGTGTAACCAACATAAAGTGACCAACCCAACCCGACTGTTGTTGGCTGTAGGTGTAACTGCTGCCTTGGCTATCTCGTGGTTATATACACGTGAGGGAAACCCTCACCGTGAGGTGGTACCTGAGGTGGTAACCCCCACTGTGGGGGGTACCCCCACCGTCGACCCGCATATCATGTTATAATTTTAATATTTTATATCATATACATAATGTCTGAGGGGAAAACGTTCGTCAACGACGCATACCACGCCACAGTGGTCGCTAGTCTAGCCGTAGGGTACGCTCGGTTGACTAAAATGGTGCTTAAACAACCAACTATCAAGCTAGATTTCAACCTGCAGGATATGGGTATGCTCATAATGAACCTTGGTATGGCGATGGCCACAAAAGACATCCTAGTAAAACAAGGAATAATACCTGATAATATAATGAAATAAATATAGGGATGGCCACGATAGCTATGATGGTCGGTGGGGCGTTAGTGAATGCCCTGGCATTTTCCGGGAGTAATTTCCTCTTCTCGAAACTACGAGATGATCACGCGGCTGAAATACAGGAAGAAAGGAAGCGACACGATCTCGCTACTGAGAAATTACAAAGAGCACAGGACGAGTACGTTAAAAAACGCCTCCAGAGGATCGATTTTATTAACGAACAACTCAAGCGTGAAAACCATGCCATTAAAACATTCTACGATGTCGATGAAGCAATGAAAGAATACTACCTACTAACTGGTAAACAATTGGAACCGCTCAATAAACCCACACTCGCTCAGTACTACACACCATCCAAGGGACAAATGAATCGTGAACTGGGCTTCATAGTGTTGGGTATAGCAGCTACTGCGTTGGTTGCAAAGCAATTAAACTAAAATACCTATATAAGTAAACATGAGACCCGCTCCATACCGATGCGAATATATACTTATGGGGAAGACCGAGGCCTGTGGTAGGAAATGCAGGAATCAGGGGTTCTGTTGTTTCCATATGGGAAGTCCTAACTACACGTGTTCTGTGTGTGGTATCGGGGTTAAAGGGCACTACTGTTTATGTAAAGCTCACGGAGCGAACGTAGTCAGACATCAACTCATCTACGAGAATAAAAAAGGCTACATAAAAGAACGTAGGCGACTGCTCAAGATAGCCACTTAAGAGTTACCTCCCCTTACTGTGAACCAATTAGACATTAGTTCTCTTAGGTGTAAACACGATGTCTACTGTAAGCGAGCTCAAGAGGGTCGCAAAACAGAGAGGTGTTATCAGGTATTCTAGAATGCGGAAGTCAGCATTGTTGAGATTACTAGGTTTAGAAGCCCCTCCTACGGTAAAACAATTAAAAGCTCAAGCCAAACAGCTTGGACACACGGGTTATTCAAACCTGGGGAGAGCCGGGTTAACCGCATTGTTATCACATGCCCCCGTAGCAAAACCTCCCACTGTAAAACAACTGAAAGCCGAGGCACACGATTTGGGTTTAGGCGGGTATTCCCGTATGAGAAAACCACAGCTTTTAGAATTATTACGACAGAATAGAGCTATTGACCTACAGTTCGTGCGCACTGAGCGCGCTGTAGGCAACTATTTGAGAGGTTGGCGCATGCACGTTGATAGAAACATAGACATTACAGATATCAAGCCTCTGATAGCTGATAAGGTCAACCAGGAACTAAATAACCTAGGAAGTATCAAGTTTCAGATCACAGTGAAAATGTCGCTCGATAAGCAGGTTGGGAGTACCACTGAGTATGTTCAGCCTTACTTCCGAGGTCAACAAGAGGTCGTCACACATGCAGAGACCATTGACGCATCAATCGATACAAGTTTTCAGCAGATACGAGAATACCTAGAACGCTACACACACTTGGGGTCCGGGTGGGCTGTAGATAAAATCGATAATGCCTATCTAGACATAGCTAACTACGTGCCGTTCAGAGGCGGGTCATACCTAGCCTTGCCTCCCTACTATAGGAACAAACATGCCATAGTAAACGTTAAGAATAGAGGAAACGATTGCCTTAGGTTAGCTATCAGGTCAGCCTTATTTCCAGCTGGCAAGAATTCAGATAGGCTTTCTAGCTATCCCCAAGATGATGGGCTTAATTGGGATGGTATAGATGAACCCACCCCAATATCCCAGATCACTAAAGTAGAAAAACAGAACAATCTGGCTATAAATGTCTTTGGGCACGAAGGCAACACAACAATAGTACACAGGGTCAGCCCGGTGAAGGATCGTCAAGTTATCAATATATTCATGATCCAGCGAGGTGAAAAGTATCACTACACATGGATAAAACATCTCAGCCGGTTGTTGCACGACCAATCGGCACACAGAGAAAAGACCCACTTCTGTGAACGATGCCTACACGGTTTCAGTCGAGCTGATTTATTAGAATCCCACCGGGATGATTGCCAAGGTGTGGGGCAGACGGCCATACGAGTCGACATGCCTAAGGAAGGTGAAAATATCCTAAAATTCAGTAACCACAAGAACCAAATGTCTGTACCTTATATTATATACGCCGACTTCGAAGCCTTAGTTGTGGGTGGGGATTCCCCCAGTGGTGCCGCCGGTACCTTTACCCACAAGACACAAGAGCATAAAGCCTGTTCGTTTGGATACATTGTCGTCCGTTGTGACGGGGAAACGAAAGCTCCGGTAGTGTATAGGGGGCCTGACGCGGCTGAAAGGTTTCTAAAGTGTTTGCAGGAGGAAGAAAAAATTATTAGGAATGCATTGTATAGAATCGCTCCCATGCGTATGACCCGAGCCGACAGGCTAGCTCACGCTAGTAGCACTAACTGTCACGTGTGTGAATCACCACTTAACGGTGATTCGGTGAGAGATCACTGTCACATAACTGGTAAGTATAGAGGCGCCGCTCACAACGCGTGCAACCTCAAGCTTAAAATCAACCCTAAGACAATAAACATCCCCGTTGTCTTTCACAACTTGAGAGGGTACGACTCACACTTGATCATGCAGGCCATCGCGAAAATCGATGGTAATATAACGTGCATCCCCAACAACATGGAGAGATACATCTCCTTCAGCTTAAACGGACTTAGGTTCATTGACTCGTTTTAGTTCCTCCTGTCGTCACTCGACAGTCTGGTCAAGGCCAACAATACCTTCCCTATCACCGATCGATACACAGACGCCGAGACTAGACCCCTGCTTATGAGGAAGGGTGTGTACCCCTATGAGTACATAGATAGTTGGGCCAAGTTCACCGAGACCAGACTACCCCCTATTGACTGCTTTTATAGCAAGCTGAATGAGGCGTCCGTCTCACGAGATGATTACTCGCACGCGACTAACGTATGGAATAAACTGGGTTGTAAGAACCTGGGTGATTATCACGACCTGTACTTGAGGACAGATGTACTGCTGTTAGCCGACGTGTTTGAAACGTTTCGGCGGACCTGTTTAAAGCAGTATAAACTCGACCCCGCATGGTATTACACCAGCCCAGGTCTGTCGTGGGACGCCTTGCTTAAAAAGACCGGAGTTAATTTGGAATTGCTCACAGATTACGACATGCACCTATTCATTGAGAAAGGCTTGCGAGGTGGGATTTCCATGGCATCCAAACGATACGCGAAAGCAAATAATCAATACGTGAAAGGTTACGATCCTAACAAACCAACCAATCACATTCTATACCTCGACGCAAACAACCTGTACGGCTGGGCCATGAGTCAGTATCTACCTACAGGGGGATTCGAATGGGTACCCCACGTTGATGTTATGGGGGTTGCACCAGATTCGAACAAAGGGTATATCCTCGAAGTTGACTTAGAGTATCCCAAGGAATTACACACATCGCACAACAGCTATCCCCTTGCACCCGAACGTATGAGGGTCAACACAGACTGGATGTCTGAGTACCAACATAACTTGTCAGGTGGTCGTGTGACAGACGTTGAAAAACTCGTGCCTAACTTAATGAATAAGACCAAGTACATCGTTCACTATCGCAACCTACAGCTGTACCTGTCGTTGGGTATGAGGCTGACCAAAATACACAGGGTGCTCATGTTCGACCAGAGCCCATGGATGGAGCCCTACATCAGAATGAACACAGACCTACGAAAAAAAGCCACCAGTGATTTTGAGAAAAATCTCTACAAGCTCATGAACAACTCGGTGTTTGGTAAGACTATGGAGAACCTGAGGAAACGCGTGACCGTGAAGCTGGTTAGATCTAGTGAGGAAGACAAGCTCAGGAAATTGATAGCCAATCCGGCATTCAACCGTAGTAAGATATTCACAGACAACCTGGTTGCCCTACACATGAAGAAAAGCCACATAAAATTCAACCGGCCTGTTTACGTGGGGATGAGCATCCTCGATTTATCCAAACACCTGATGTACGACTTTTACTACAACGAGCTCAAGAAACAGTACGGCGACAGGTGTGAAGTGCTGTACACTGACACGGATTCCCTGCTGATGGAGATTCGAACCGAGGACGTGTACGAGGACATGAAGAAACACCTCGATTTATACGACACCAGCGACTACCCTAAGACCCATACCCTACACAGTACGGTAAATAAAAAGGTCCTAGGTAAGATGAAGGACGAGTGTGCTGGCACGCCCATAGCCGAGTACATAGGTTTGAGACCTAAGATGTACTCCATACTGAAAGCCGACAATAGTGAGATCCGGAAGGCTAAGGGGGTTAAGAAGTATGTGGTGAAACAACACATCAAACACGCCAGATTCAAGGAAGCCCTGTTCAAGACCCGTACCTTTAGACATAAAATGAACACACTTAGAAGTGATGGACATAAGATATACGGACTGACTATAAACAAGACGTCCCTGTCGCCTATGGACACGAAACGTTGGATAGCTATTGATGGTATAAACACATACGCGTATGGACATGAAAAAATTTGAGGCTATTTACTACAGCCCGCGTGGGTACTGGAAAGGAGCTAGCGCAGTAGATAAGCTAGCTAAACTAGCGCGAGTACCCCCGGGGGAAGCCAAAGCGTGGCTTGAAAAACAAGCCCTGTGGCAGATCTATTTGCCGGCACCACGCTACGTGCCTAGAAGGAGGTTCGGTATTAACATACCTAATAGCGTTCACCAGGCAGACCTACTGTTCCTACCCCACGACAAGAGGTACAAGTATGCCTTAACCGTAGTGGACGTAGCCAGTCGTTACAAGGAAGCCGAACCCTTGACCACGAAAGATTCGGCCCAGGTAGCCAGAGGATTCGAACGCATATACAAACGCAGTCCGCTGACGTGGCCAACAGAGCTGCAAGTTGACCCCGGACGGGAGTTCATGGGTGCCGTGTCACAACTGCTAGCCAAACACGATACAAAGGTCAGGCGTGGCACGGCCGGAGCCCATCGCAGCCAAGCCATAGTTGAGAGATTTAATAGGACTTTGGCTGAGCGCTTGTTCGGCTATCAGTATGCTAGGGAGATGACCACCCCTGGAAAACGATCGACTGAATGGGTCACGAGGTTACCCAAGGTGGTGTCGGCAATCAACCATGAAGTCACCCGTCTCACCGGTAAGAAACCGGCAGACGCTATCAAACTAAAATCAATAGTTGCAGAGTCGGCCGCTCCATTGCGTGGGAAGGAGAAACAGATACCAGATAGGGCCCTAGTGAGGTATCTATACCAGCCGGGGGAACACGAGGGCGATAGCCGTAAGCGAGCCACCGATCCTATATGGTCAGTCAAAACTTACAACATAGATAAAGTGGATATGAAAGCCGACGAACCTAACTTATACTACTTGAGGGATGGGCCGGGTAGGGGTTTTGTAAGAGAAGAATTATTGATCGTACCGTACGGCACAGTGTTACCTCCTACCAAGGCACAGTAATTACCGTCAACTTTTTTATAGTAGGGGTAATAGTAGCAAGATCTAATGGTCCAACCAAAGCCTTATTTAGTAAATAAGGCGTTGTAGAGGCATTTCTTGAAAGTGAGCCAGAACCCCCATTCCCTATACTACTCGGGTGGTCAGACACGCTGACTTGGTTGACACATGTCATCGGTTCCCAATTGCGCAGATCGATGCTCATGTTGTTGGTCACTGGATTGTCTTGTCCAGACTCGATTATTTACAGACCGCCGCCATATAGCTGGAATATTGCTGAGTGCGGCGTAAAACTGAACTAAACTCACTCACTCACACATTAGCCTGCAAACCGTTACTCGTGATCTGTTACCATCACATCAGCTGCCCGGCAGTGTGAGTTATGACCCTAGTAAGAGAGTGAAAGTATTGACAGTGACTCCACTGACTCAAGATCATATATTTCACGTAACATATACATGCACTCAACTCTAAAGCGTTTTATCTTGTCGTCTCTATGTAGATGTTGCTTCCCACCTTGAGAGCAGACAGTCCACGCTGTAGTTGCAGTCTACTTGGCTGGATGCTATCTGATGTACTCTTTTTAGGAGATAAACATCATGTGTTGATCAAATTCCGGGTGTTATTGAGCATTTGAAGCATTTGTAACCGACGGCGGCAGAGGGAGGGTTCAAATTAAATATTTTCGTGCTTCAAATACTCAATAACACCCGGAAATTGGCCAACACATTATGTTTATCGTCATTGTAAACAGAAAGGTAAACCAAAGGGTTTTGCTCTCTGCACACGTTTACATCGAGTACGGGTACAGGAGTGAAGTGTCATCAGCTGACTGTTTCAGCTGGTTCCCATGGTAGCATCTGGAGTTGCTCATTTGTGACGTTATTCTGACTTTACGTCACAATATGATTTGAATGACGTCACCACTGTTGATGACACAACAAAACAATTGTTTGCGACGTGTCTACGTGTCAGTACGTCAGCAGTTTCCGGGAATCTAATACCATTTCATCATGTTTTTCAACCAATCAGATTACACAACACAGTGACTTTTGGTTTACAGTTACTATTACATATGAAACACCCGTGATTAGTCTTAAGCAGAACACCTTTTTTCTTAAACAAGGCGTGGTTAATTGATACTGAACGCTTAAAGCTGCCATAAAGTCAACCTCGCCCGCCAACGAAACCACAGACAGGTTACGTAACTCTGTCGTCAGAGCACTGTAGTGACGTCATGTTAGGAAGGATTTGTGTTGTGTGTAAAATGTGTAACAAGCTCGTCTTTGTACATGCCATGTGGTTCATTAAGCTACAGGGGAGTGAGTACAGCTTACAGAACTGCCAAGCGAGGGGCTCGAGGTACTAATTAGTGGATTGTAACAACAGGGGACTAGAGGATGATGCCTTGAGACTTGCCTAATACATGTATAACAAAGGTTGATCTACAGTAGGGATACTTTTCGAAAGTTACAGACAGATTTCATGTAGGCAAGGAGATTACACAAATACACCACTTGGCGATACTGACTTACATCAAAGGACATCTAAAATATTTGATACAAAAATTTGTTATGGGTTTTACTGAAACAATCAAAGGATTACCTGTTTATACGAAAGGGCGGAAGAAACCCTGCATGTGGACAATGTTTGAAATACCGTCGTGTAACCAAGTTTTAAATATACATATAACGTTATAATCTCGTAGTTCTGCATAAGCTAGATCTACCCTGTCATTAAGAGTGCCAGTCCATATTCATATCCTAACGCTTCATATTTGATGAATAAAAATATGTTTACCAAAAAAAATCAGAGCGCAAGGAGTTACAGATGGCCGATGATCAGATTTATAACCTGCATCGGCAGGGGTCTCCCAGGGGTCAGTTTTATGGTCGCTACTGTTCTTAGAATACATCAGTGATATTGTAAAAGGCATAAGCAGCAATATTTGACTATTTATTGATAACACATCAGTGTTTGAATGTGTAGATTTTAATCCAACAATCTGTATGTTCACCCACAGAAATGAAAGAAACTCAAGTAAAGGAAGTGAATTTCCATAAATATTTAGGTGTTCATCTTTAAAGAATTAGCAAAGGTTGTAAGTCCTATGGTAAACTGTTCAAGAGGCTTTAAATATAGATTAACTGGACACACATTAGAACGTTTCCTGTTTCTACTTCAACACTTCGATTATTGTACCTACATAAGGGACAACTGTATGATGAAACAGTCTATGGTTCCAAACAATTTAAAATTAGACGCGCTAGGAACGATTTGTGGTTCCGTGAGAGAAACAAGTCATGAAAAAATCTACAAATCTTAGTGTGCAGACTAAAATCATTTTGTAGAAGGTAGACACATCTGTTTTACCCTTTGCTCTAGTCAGCAATATCCCAATTCTCTGCCAATATCGTAAAATATCAACCTCGGCCTCATCTAACAGTCTTGTGAATACAAATAACTGTCAGTAAAGAACACACTTCAGTTGTTTGAGCAAACTTTCACTAAGTGAACACAGTTGAAATACAGACTAAAATCACACAACCCAAATCCCCTTAATCCCCTTGAATTTCAATCTTGAGACAGTTGAAAACATCTCGTTAAATGTTGACTTCTGTTCAGCGCTAATTAACTGTTAAGTGTTGGCGTCTATTTGTCCTTTACCAATCAGACATCGATGCCATTTAACTGATGGCTTACCTTGTTTCGCCTGCATCTTTGTTGTCTTAATACCTTTGTTGTTCTTACAAGCACATACAGTATAAATGCTCTCTGCCTTATACCGTTCATTCACCAGATGAAGGAGTAGGGATAGTTACACTCTGAAACGTTGTGTTCCTCATAATAAAGAAGTTGATATCCATATTAACTTTCCTAAGGTATAGACATAGCGAAACCTTCTCCGTTATGGAAGGGAAACGTATTGACGAAGAACGGGTGGATCCAGACGAAAATTCCGAAGGTTCGGCGTCGGAGGTGTGTGTGCCGAAATTTAGAAAAGTGATTTTCAACGTTGGCGGGACAAAGTTTCAAACTCTTCGCCAGACGCTCAATGGATGCGGGCGCACAAAGCTGTCGGATGAACTGTTCCTTAACGCTCATTATGAAGAGGACGAATGTGAGTTTTTCTTTGATAAGGATCCAGAGATGTTTCGGTCGGTTTTGAACTACGCAAGGTCGGGTCAGCTCCATCTGCCAGCGACCCTCTGTGGTCCTTTGATTAAAGATGAAATGGACTTTTGGGGTTTGAGCGAGATTGACATCGAGCCTTGTTGCTGGGCTGTGTACAACAACTGGACATCAACGGTCAACGCTTTGGAACAGTTGGAGAAAGACCGGAAACAGAACGTACAACATGACCTTGACGACTCGGCGTCATGGTATACAAAGGCCAAGGCCAAGACATGGATCTTTCTTACAAATCATAATTCTTCTATTCCGGCCCAGGTGAGACATTTGTTTTTGTTTTGACAAACATAGATGACTAGTATTAGTCTCAGTCAAACGATAATTCATTTTGACATAGACACATTTGCAGCTACATTACGGACGCTTTTCGTTTTTAACATGGTCGTTGGTCGGGAGATGAAAAGTCGTTGAGATAATAGGGAGTGTTCAAAGACATTCACATGCTGCTAAGGGCTTAACCATATATACTGCCTAATTCGCTGAGGGTAGTTGGGTGGTGGGTGGGTTTAGTTTTACGCCGCTTTTAGCAATATTGCAGCGATATCACGGTGGGGGACACCAGAAAATGGGTTTCACACATTGTACCCATGTGGGGAATCGAACCCGGGTCTTCGGTGTGACGAGCGAACGCTTTAACCACTAGGCTACCCCACCGCGATGAGGGTAGTTGGGATTGTACAGTTGTGATTATAATGAACAGAATATGCCCCGTGTTTGACTTGTTTGACGATCATGGAATTCCAAATACAAGCTATTCAGTCCTTAACATTAATACATATTGCAGCCTGTCAGTTTTTATACCAATTTCTTATCCGATCTTTCGTATTTCGTAATTAGTATGTGGTTCATACCATAAATCCCTGGTTTGTGGCATCGATAGCTTGGAATACGTTTACCCGTCGTCTGAAATGGTCTCTCATACCCTAACCCTAACCCAACCTATAGCACCCCGTGTGTGGAACTAACTAACATTGGTCTCAATGAAACGCCCAGAAAATTTATTTTGCCCTAGTCACAACTGCAGCTACACATCAGTGATATCCTCCCCGGAAATGCTCAACAGACACCTTGAACCTTGTAAGAATGGACAACACTAGTGTGTTTACATCATACCTTCGGTCCAATGAAGTTGATCGGTCGCATAATGATCCCAAGGAAACATGGGTTCCTCAGATTGGATTTAAACTAACGTCTTAGTATTGTATATTCGCTATCGTTTCCATTTCTGCCACTATCACACACCAATGTGTTGTTATGACTCACATCTCTTGAACCACGTTACACACACATGTGAAACTTTGGATATGTTTTTTTTTAAAATGATCCCTTCACAATAAAATGGAAACTTTACAAACACGAAGCATCGAGAATATAGCTTGACTCACTGGTTTTTACATCCCCTCGTAAATCATGCCTTCGCTCCTAATAGTATGAGACTTCCAATGAACCTGATCCACATTAGGAAGACGTCCCATAATAATCCATAGGAAGCCTGGGTAGCTGGGATTGGATTGGAAACAATAGATCCTAACACCGAAACGTCACATCCACTGCAAGTCTTCATCCTCATCATACCAATGCCTTTTAAACAACCATTATTCTTTTTCAGGTTTATGGCTGGGTGTCCCTCCTCTTCGTGATGATTGCCATCTTTTCTTTCTGCGCTGCAACTCACCCACTCTTCAAAGTTCCGTCCACGCGCAGGGGCGCTAACAGCACTTCCGGAAAAGCACAAGAAACAAAGACTTCAGATTCCCAAAAGTTCGACGAGGAAACGGAACAGCACCCTGTTCTCTTCTACATCGATATTGTGTGCATTGCATTCTTCACAGCCGAATACACGTTGCGCTTTATCTGCGCTCCGAAAAAGCTGAAGTTCCTACTGTCTCCGCTCTCCATCATCGACCTCCTGGCTATACTCCCAGACTATATCGAGTTCATTGTATATGCAGCCAGCCCGGACTCCGCTGGAGAAACGACATTTATAATAAACTTCATGCCTCTCCTTCGGCTAATGCGTGCGCTTCGAATCTTTCGACTAATTCGACATGTTCCTGGCTTGTGGATAATGTTTTACACGCTGAAGGCGAGTTTCAAGGACTTGTCGCTAATGCTTGTGTTCCTACTGGTTGGGATGCTGCTGTTTTCATCCCTAATTTACTTCGCGGAAGATAAAGAGGTTTTCACCAGTATCCCACACGGATTTTGGTGGTCGGTTGTTACCATGACGACAGTGGGATATGGCGATATGTACCCCTCGAGTACCTTGGGGTATTTTGTTGGGACACTGACAGCAGTTTGTGGTGTTCTTCTGATTGGGTTTACGATTCCTGCTCTTGTTAACAATTTTGCTCTATATTACCAACATGCCCAGTTTGCCATTCAAAAAGAAAGACTTTTGAAAGAACAGTGGAACAAGGACAAGGAGGCCAATGATCCTAAAGTGTCATGAAATATCCACAACCAAGAAACTCAGATTTAGGAAAGTAGGAATCGAACTCGGGTCTTGGCGTGAAGAGACACAGCTTTAACCATTAGGCTTACCCGACCCCCATTTCTAGACCATCACTGCCTGTTGACTGAAAATTACACCTGTTACCCGTCTGTCACGTGTCATTTAAAAACATTGCCCCAATGAAGAGACATTTGCGCCTCTCTGCGTGCTGCAATAACAGCGCATAGTGTTTAATTACATGATCAAATTGTCATCATTAAGAGGTTCAGTTTGAGAGGAGGCTGATATACATTTTGAAAATGTCCTTGTTGTGGATATCCTGGGTTGTCTGGTCCAGACTCGAATATTCCCGGAATGGCTTCGAATAGCTGGAATGTTGCAGAGTACGACAAACAAAGCCCACTGCGTTCATTGCAGACTGGTGCTAAGAGAAACAAATGTGTCAGACGTACCTTTGTAAATTATAATCACGATTTATGGAAACTAATAAATGCCTATTCCGTAAACATATATCTATCTTTATTAAAGAGACGTTTGTAGATGGGTACGGATGGCTATATGATCCGTATGTAGCTATGCTCCTTAGGGACCCGTGAAAGTCCCGGGGTAGAATAGGCCTTCAGCAACCCATGCTTGCCATAAAAGGAGACTATGCTTGTCGTAGGAGATCGGGTGGTCAGACTCGCTGACTTAGTTGACACATGTCATCGGTTCCCATTTGCGCAGATCGATGCTCAAGTTGTTGATCACTGGATTGTCTTGTCTAGGCTCGATTATTTACAGACCGCCACCATATATCTGGAATATTGCTGAGTGCGGCGTAAAACTAAACTCACTCTCAAAAGAGTGTAAATCAAAAATTGCTCACTATTTTTTCCAGTAGCACTATTCAGATTATTTTACGGGTGTTTCAACGCACGTTGTTTCAAAACTCACGGAATCACGAATCATAAATGCGTTGAGTTCAACTGGGCGATTTTTCAAAGAAAATTGGTAGTCACAGTTTTAAAAAACACAAAGAACAAAGTATTCATCTGCACTTGTTTGCAAGAAAAGGACACATTATTCTATAACTTCAGTGTAAACACAAAATGTCGTCGAATTCTCATAAAGAGCTATTGCGAAATACGCTTGACATTCAAACTCGGAAATAGAAAGAGGTTACTGCAAAAAGGGCCACCTCAAAGGGCCACCTCACCTTTTTGTGTTTTGTATGCCACACATAACTACTGCCAAATGAACGAGCTCACGATTCCTCTAAGGGTGTGTTGCCGGACCATCACATGCTATGCAACGTTATTTAAATCGCTTTGACATATTCCCTGCTCGGCGTTCGTTATATGTTTCACATAAATCACGTTTTCCTTATCAGCTGTGTTTTGTTGTGTTGTCAGCGTTGTTGAGGGGGTGATGTGTTTCCAGGGGAGTGCCCACACAGGAAACGCAAAGTGTTAAAGATCACATATACTCCAGCTGGGATCGAAAGTTAACTTCAGAACCAGAGAGAAAAATAGTTCAGAAATAATGTCCATGTGAACTGACCAGTTCTTTTATAATGTACGCTACACAAACATATGTTATATCAAACTTTCCACCCCAGAACTGATCAAAATTCTGATCAGATCAAAGGATCACGAAGGAAGTAAGTGAATATGATTTACGTCGCTAGCCTCTAAAATGAACATATTTTAATTAACATTATAAATACAATTAAAGTGGGTCCAGAGACTGTGCCAAATCTTCTAGACGTGCGTGGGCTTTCTTTTATATACTTGCTTCAGGGTGTGCGTGACAGACCAGCAATACTCCGTGACATATAACAACATCACGACAGGGTACACCAGAAATGGACTTCACAAATTGTTCCCATGTGGGGAATCGAACTCGGGTACTGGGAACCCAGACGTCGAACTCGGGTACTGGGAACCCAGACATCGAACTCGGGTACTGGGAACCCAGACATCGAACTCGGGTACTGGGAACCCAGACATCGAACCCGGGTACTGGGAACCCAGACATCGAACTCGGGTACTGGGAACCCAGACATCGAACCCGGGTACTGGGAACCCAGACATCGAACTCGGGTACTGGGAACCCAGACATCCAACTCGGGTACTGGGAACCCTGACATCCGACTCGGGTACTGGGAACCCTGACATCCAACTCGGGTACTGGGAACCCAGACATCGAACCCGGGTACTGGGAACCCAGACATCGAACTCGGGTACCACCGCTACAGTAACTTAGAGAGTGGCCAAGGTTCCCTGTCTGCTAGTCACGTGGAAGGCCCGGGTTTGACTACCCATATGAGTACAATGTGTGCAACCCATTTCTGGTGTCCCCAATCGTGACATTGCTGAAATATTGCTAGAAGCTACGCAAACCATCACTCACTGACTCACTCACTCACTCACTCACTCACTCCGTGTGAGTCACTCACTCACTCACTCACTGTGACTTTGCACTCCAGTTCATCCAGCGGCAAATGGGTACCTTGTGAGGACGAGGTTGTGTGATAACTCGCTGTATCTAACAGCGTACATGAGTTGAATACTCCCCAGGGAGGTGAGTTAGTCAAAGAATTTTTTAAAAAGGACATACGTCGATCAAGGAAAGACTCAAGCGCCTTGAGCATGTACCAGTTACGAGGATATGTGCGCTATATAAATATTCTTCATCATTATCATCATGACTGATCATATTCATGATTCTATAACGATGACTAAGTAGTCCCTGGTAATTTGCCAGACGTGAGTTACACAAATCAGGTCATGATCGCTTGTGAAACATGCGAGTCACGTGCCAGTCATCAAACAGCTTTGATGGTTATGTTTCCGCCAGATGATACAGGAAAAGGTTTAGAAACTAATGGCATGTCTTAAAACACATAAGCGTCTATAATGCCCATCAAGTGGCAAATGGTTAGACAGTCACTGTATGGGGAACGACCCGTGAAGGCCCGGAGTAGAATAGGCCTTCAGCAACCCATGCTTGCATTGAAAGGCAACTATGCTTGTCGTAAGATGCGACTAACGGGATCGGGTGGTCACGCTCGCTGACACCGGTTGTGTTATGGCATTGATTCCCTACTGCGCAGATCGATGCTCATGCTGTTGATCACTGGATTGTCTTGTCCAGGCTCAATTATTTACAGACCGCTACCATATAGCTGGAATATTGCTGAAACTAAAGCTAAACTCACTCACTCACTTAAGAATCTCAAAATATAATGCTGCCACAAAATCGTTAAGAGGGACAAAGGCTGAAAGTGATGTTTTGGTTGTGAGCTGAAGCAAGAAAGTCAGACTTACCACTAGATTGTCTTTTTAAAGCTTTATATTGCTGTACCCATATTATTAAATAGTGGTGATATATGAGGATTTAGTAAGTTTGCCCCAGTGCACGGGGCGGTGGGGTACCTAATGGTTAAAGCGTTCGCTCGTCACGCTGAAGACCCGGGTTCGATTCCCCACATGGTACAATGTGTGAGGCCCATTTTCTGGTGTCCCCCGCCGTAATATCGCTGCAATATTGCTAAAAGCGGCGTAAAACCAAACTCACTCACTCACTTAGCAAGTTTGAAAGTTAACATTTTAGTTCATTTTACTGGAATGGTTTTTCATTTACGTAAACGTGCCCGACATATGTGTAATACAACGACACGGGACGCCAGCGGACCCCTGCGTTTAGTAAACATCGTATCATTTAAAAAGTATTATCCTATTGGTGTTAAATTTTAAATTACGAAACTAGACTAAATTAAAGTGTACACTAAACAAATAGCAGTTGACAATTGTACTGAATGCCAACGGTCTTGGCTACATATGTAAAAAAACTATTTCACTAATTGTAGTTTGTCTTATATGTTATATAATCACATTTGTATAGTTACGAATTGGGTCCTCTGTTAAGTTAGGTACAGGAATTACGCAATTATTTTTTATAAGCGCACTAAGTATATGAAAGTGAGTGGATGAACTTAGTTTTCCGCCGTTTTATCAATATTCTAGAAATATCACGGCGGGGGACACCAGAAATGGTCTTCACACATTGTACTCTTGTGGGGAATCGAACCCGGGTTTCCGGCTTGATGAGCGAACGCTTTAACCACTAGGCGACCACTGCCCAAATATATTAAGTTTATTTGTAAATTTTTCAAAACTTTAATGATGCTGAGCCGTTGTATTATTATATCAGTTTTCATGCAGGAATGTACTGTGTACCACTGTGTGTATACGTAGTGGGTCAATTAAAGTTAAAAAACCCCAGAATTTTACACAAGTGGCGTGAGAAGATACATTCAATGAGAAAAGAAAACACAAGAACGTCTACTCGAGTTTCAAACTGACACCGAACCCTCATACATTAAACGTGACAGTACGTGTAATCTGTTGCTTAATGTTGACTCAGAAAATGTGTAAATAACTTATCTATATCTGTATATGTGCCCAAATTAAAGTGTTCAAGTTAAGTGTTCACGTTAATACTGTTTTCAGTGTAATTTGTGTGAACCGCGCTATGTTTATTCAACCATAACATTGCATTGAAAGTGTCGCGAAGGCTTCGTTCATTCAACCGAGAAACGCCGCGATTTTACCCTTCTTTGCATGAACCAGGTGTATAGTTCCTTACACAACTTATGGTTGGTTGGCTTGTTGGTTGTTCAACGTCATACTCATCAATATTCCAGCAATATCTGTGGATGAGTCTGGACAGGAAAATCCAGTGATCAACGGCATGAACATCAAATCAGGCAAATGGATTACGAAGGCATGTATCAACCATGTCAGCGAGCCTGACCACCCGATCCCGCTAGTCGCCTCTTACGACAAGCATGGGTTACTGAATACAAATTCCAACTCAAGATGTTTCCTACAAACAGCACATCCTGTTCGCGTTCGTGCTCACACGGGCAGTCGGGACACAGGACTGACAAACAATGTGATTGTTCACGCATATATTACGGACAGAACAGAGGAATATTTAAGCAAGGCTGTGTATCGAAATTCAGATAACAGTAATTGTTAGCCTGGCAGTTTTTTCTTGACGTTGTTTGGTCACCTTACACAGAAAAGTAGTACAATTGTTTTCCAAGTTGGGATGATGCACTTTAATTGAATTTCGCGAATTATGCTTTATTGATAAAAAGTTGTCTGAGTAAGCTATCATTATGACAAGACACAATAATATGATCTTAACTGTCGAGGGCGTTGAGCGACTCACCGGAGCAGCCGCCTGACCATGGTGTCACTGCCAGGGAAAGGCAAAAGGGGTCATCTCAAAGGCAGATATCATATAATATAATTTACTGGCTGAAAGTTCAATAAACAATCCAGCAGTGGTGAGAATTAGGCTTACGTTTCTAACATCTATGACAAGTAGTGACTACGAGTGAAAAAGTACTACTCGTAAGTGAAGAGAAGAAGGGTAGATCACGATGGGACCTGTATGTACAACGCGTAAGGGTAGATCAAGGTGAGACTAGTACGTATAACTCGTAAGGGTACTTAAGCATGAGACTAATACGTACAAATCGCAAGGGTAAATCTAAATGATACTAGGACGTACAACTCTAAGGTTGGATCAAAACGAGAACTAATACGTATAATTCGTAAGGGCAGATCAGAATGAGACTAGTACGTATAACACGTAACGGTACATCAGAGTGTGACAATTACGTACTGCCGGTAAGGGTAGTTCACAGTGACACTAGTACATACAACCAATCAGAATACGCACGTACACACAGTAACGGTAGATCTTGAGACCAGAAAATACAACCCGTAAAGGTAGATCAGTACCAAATCAGAAAGTGAAAAAAATTCATCCGTATTGTAAGTGCACATGAGAATGAGAAAAGCATACTCGTAAAATCCCAAATTGAATCATACGGAAACAATGGGACAAGTATGTACTACTAGTAAGTGTGGATGAAAATCACAAGGGACATAAACCCAAGTAAGGCTTCCAGTGCGGTTACCATTGTCGCAAGCATTTATCATTATGACCATTGTCATGTTACACGACAATTTCATCAACCGGAATTCCGAAAATATTTTTAAACAGACACGTCATTAGCTATTTATGGTATTCGGAATCGCTGCAGAGTTTTGTCATAAATCTCCCTCCCTATCCGGGTTCTTAGTCATAGGAAGAGTTCTCTACTCGCCGTTTAATGCTAAAGTACTCATCTGCAGTCGTACGTAAGATAGTTAACCCTGGCACTTGTAAGGTGTTTATCTTACAAGCGAACTTGAGAAAAGAGTGTAACCCTTGGCGTGGTTAAAGTGCCCCAATGCTCAGCAATTGACAAGGTGGGTCACACACTGACAGATCGACAAAGGGAGGCGGGCCTGGCTACCGAAGCGGAAATTGTCCCAGTTATCACAGCCTTCTCTTTTCCGCCACCTGGCGTCATGTTTACATACTGTTGATCCCGTCTTGCCACGTTAAGACATCACGAGACCTCAGTAATGACAGACAAACGTGTTGACGAAGAACGGGTGGATCCAAACGAAATTTGTGAAAGTTCAGCATCGGGGATTTGTGTGCCGAAATGTAGAAAAGTGATTTTCAACGTTGGCGGGACAAAATTTCAAACTCTTCGTAAGACACTCAGTGAATGCGAACGCACAAAACTGTCGGATGAACAGTTTCTTAACGTTCATTATGATGAGGACGAATGTGAGTTTTTCTTTGATAAGGATCCAGAGATGTTTCGATCGGTTTTGAACTACGCAAGGTCTGGCAAGCTCCATCTGCCAGCACGCCTCTGTGGTCCCTTGATTAAAGAGGAATTGGAGTTTTGGGGTTTGAGCGAGATTGACATCGAGCCTTGTTGCTGGGCTCTGTACAACAACTGGACATCAACGGTCAACGCTTTGGAACAGTTGGAGAAAGACCGGAAACAGAACGTACAACATGACCTTGACGACTCGGCGTCATGGTATACAAAGGCCAAGGTCAAGACATGGATCTTTCTAACTAGTCACAATTCTTCTATTCCGGCCCAGGTGAGTCATCTGTTTTTGATTGGACAAAAATACAAGGATTTGTTTATTAGATTAACAAGTAGGATCATTGGACAAGAGGGGAAATGAAAAATTCTGACGGCAACAAGCATCGTCCCAGGGCATTTCCGAGCTTGACCACCCACAGAACAAACATAAGTTGCTATGGGCTTTTCAACCCATTCATACTTGAGCACTTGCTTGGTGTCCCCGCGGGGTATGAATAAGGATTATGCATTGGGATTAAGATTATCATTAAGAAAGTAAGACCTTGTTTGATATGTACGTCTTACACGTAATGGTACAGCCTTTAAAATCCTATAATATTAACACATATTGCAGACCCTCGGATTTATATACTGGTTAGACAAATAACCGAAATATACCCGATGTTGAGTTGAAAACGCCCAGTTGTTTTCATCACTGCAACTTAAATTTAATAAAAATTTAATCACAACCAATCAAAAGACCGTGCTGCTTGTCGGAAGAGTCGACTATGATCGGGTGGTCAGACTCGATGACTTGCCTGAAGCATATCATCGGTTCCCAGTTGTGCAGATCGATGCTCATGCTGTTCATCACTGGATTGTCTGGTATTCACAGACCGCCGCCATATAATTTGAATATTGCTGAATGCGCGTGCGTAAAACTTAACTCACTCATTCAGCTAATCATGAATAACTACACTAATACATTTCACCGTCTTGCCGTATGAAAGGGTAACGTTTAAACAAGCATAAAAAGGCCATGCCGCTCTGCACGATAAGTACTTCCCGATTAGGTTGTGATCGTGTATCTTTTTTTGCATTGCCTTCAATACTACAAACGTGAAAAAGTCCGTTTATAACCAAAACTCCCACCCCATCCTCCAAATGAAAATACAGTCACACAAAAGACACTCTTTGAAAATAATTACGTCACAGACAGCATACGTCAAGACATACTTGGAGCCCCTTAGCTCACACTGGCAATACCAGTGGGCGGCACTCAAACATGCTAATACGAGCCAATTGCTCTTCTTTGCCAGTAATTACTTTCTACCTGACATTGTGCATTCATTGATTTAAACATAGTTTAATGCCTTCAGCAACCCATGCTTGCCATAAAAGGCGACTATGTTTGTCGTAGGAGGCGACTAATGTTACCGGTGGTCAGGTTCGCTGACTTGGTTGACACATGTCATCGGTTCCCAATTGCGCAGATCGATGCTCATGTTGTTAATCACTGGGTTGTCTGGTTCAGACTCGATTATTTACAGACCACTGCCAAATACTTGTTTCACTGCCAAATAGTTGTAATATTGCTGAGTGCGACGTTAAACAACAACAAAATTAATGAATCTGCACACGAATCAGTTGTGGGTATGTGTGAGATTTTAGTCGAACGTCCAGTCCTGCACATGTGGAAACCTCGACCGTGACTCATTGTAAGAGTTGAACAAACTCGCTTGTGAGCGTGTGAGTGAGGGGTTTTAACTATGTTGCAACAGCATTATCTTATTAATGTATCGACGACAGCTTATTAATGTATCACTATTTTCACAAATCCTTTTAGTAAATACAACGCATGTAACAAAACTTAAGCACACTAAACTTAATGAGTGTTTTCTCCAGAATAAATGGCAATAAATATTATATTTCCGTTTACGCTTTTTCAGTAACTTACATTTTGTAGCATTGGTTGGTTCTCACGTTCAGAATTCCACAAGTCAAGATTAGATACCAGTTTGCTTACTACACAATGATACTCTGGCACTGCTCCCATATCCGAACGCCTTTATGCAAAGCCAGCATGGAGAACCACAGCATACATTATCTATGTTTATATATACGAACTACACTGACGGATGAAAGCGCGATATTTGTACAGGCACATATATTCATATCTTACGATACGGATAAATATTTGAACATACACACTCATATGTATTTCAATACATGCCGAAGTTTTCTTGATCGCTTGGTCGTGAGATGCTGCCTCGGGGTAACCTATGCGTCAACCATGTTTGCTGAAACATTGTCCTGTAAAACGGCAGCATATACCCTCTCCCAGAACCCCGTCACAGAACGCACACACACACACACACACACACACACACACACAAACGCACGCACGCGCGCTCGTGTACGTGTAGATGTACCCCAATAAGACGCATTAGGATCAAACGCATTAGATGAAGCAGGTATACAAAAACACGCGCGCGCTCAAGATACCCAGGTTGTCTGGATATCAGTTATTAATTATGATCTTAGTTATTTTCCGAACATGCAAATAGGTGTGAGTGTGTGATTCAGTGCATGAGTGAGTGTGGGAGTGAGTGAGTTCTGATCCAAAAGATGCTACGTCATGGACCGGAGACTGACGTGCTATTAGTGTAGGTTTCTGCACTGTGTTCTTGCATCTAACGCGTAGATGTACACGTATTGCCAATAAACAAGAATCACAATGACTTGAATCAATGTGCGAGTAGTACCTTTAAACAGTATAAACAATCACGGCACATCCGTGAAGGACGAACGAAAAGAAAACCGAAAGTTAAAATGGTACTTAATTACAGGATATGGCCCAACTTTAATCTTTGTGAAATGGGGTCAAGAGTTTGAACAATTTCCGCAATAAACGACATAGATGTTAAAAGTGAAACCATGTTGTTTCTAAGGCGTATACTTTATATCGGTGTAATCTCTCACGGCGACGACGGAATAATGGGGCGTTTGTCACGTGGGTTGCGAGTGAAGGGGCTGAGTGTTATAACGTGATATAACACTGATTAAATACAAGAGTCAAACATACTATGATAATAAACACAGCCTCGGCAGTGAGATTCGAACCCACTTAGAACCCACGAGACAGTGGTAAAAGGATGGAGGGAGAGAGAGCTATGAGGGAAGGAATGAGCGTGTGAGTTTAGTTTTACGCCGCACTCAGCCATATTCCAGGTATATGGCGGCGGTCTGTTTGGCCCGACAACGTTGTGTTCAACAGCATGAACATTGATCGCAACTGGGAACCCATGACATGTGTCAAGCAGGTCAGCGATCCTGACCACCCCATCCCGTTAGTCTCCTTTCACGACAAGCATAATCGCCTTTCGTGGCAGGCATCTGTTGCTGAAGACCTATTCTACCCCGGATCTCCACGGGTAGGGAAGAAGGAGAGAGAAAGAAAGAGGATAGAGAGAATAAGGGAGACAGAAAGAAAGCAACAAAGTCAGAGGCAAGAGAGAGAGACGGTGAAAAAACAAAGAGAGGGAGAAAGAAGGAAAGGGAGAAATAAAGGTGAAAAGGAGTATGGAGATAGAAAGGGGTGAGAAAGAGAACGGAGGAGAGAGGGGGTGTTGAGGGTGGAGGGGGGAAGACAGAAGTCACCCACCGGCCCAAAACTTTGAGATCAACTAAGCGCGGTGAGAACAGTGGACGAGACGCCCTTACAACACACAGAAAAACTACCTGGTATGTTGCTCCGGCTGAAACTGATAGCATTTCAATAGAGGCGCCGATGTTTAGATAACTCAAGTACGATCAGGTATTTGTAGTACTGTCAACCCTAACTCATCACGATTTGCGAGTCAGATTTCGGAAAACCCTGCAAAAATGCTTATTTTATGAGCTGAAAACATTTCCCCCAAAAGCCACAGTTGTTAGCATATACCTCTACCTACACAAAGAACTAGGAATGGCACCCCTGACATATCTCACAATTGGATGAACCCATATTTTAATCCTTTGGGGCATATCTGGGACATAATTGGTCGTCACGTGCAACAAAGAAATCCTCCTGTACAGAACCCGGCGCAAATGGAAACTGCTTTACACGGGGAATGGCGTAGACTGGCCATTCAGAGGATCAGGAGGGTGTCACAGGGTGTGATGAGGAGAGTTCTGGCTGTCATACAGTTACATGGCGGTTACACATTTACCAATAAATTCAATATTAAACATCCCAGGGTCATAGTTGTGCAGATATGGCATAAAGAATTTTTATTTTATCATATTGTTATATCTTTTTTTATGGTCATAAAATCAACATAGTAAGTCGTCATAATGTAATTCTGGACTTCCAAAAATCCAGAAATTCTCTGCACTGTGGCTCCATTCTGACAAAGGACTTGAGATAAGATCAAACATTCATTTTCAAGAGTACATACTAATGATAAAGAAATGAAAAATAATGTTTCGATGATAAAGAAATGAAAAAAATGTGTCGATAACTCGGTGATCAGTGATCAATGGGCGAGAATGTTTGGTTTTGTTCAGAATTCATGTTTTACATAATTTAAATGAAAGAATGTATGTTTATCAGTATTTTGATAAACCAACTCATTTTGGATTCGACCATGGTCGAGAATATTTACTTTTGCTAAAAATACACAGTGCTTAAAATATTGGAAGTTGTACATAAATAAAAGTGTGTTTACAAATACCATGAAACAAAATTTATCGACTTAATTCGACTAATTTAGAGCGATATTTAAAATTTATATTTTGTATTTTTTAACAAAAGTAAATATTCTCACACTTGGGTCAAATTGTTTAACGCCCATAGAAGACTATAGTTACGTTTGCTAATAGTACATAGCTGTTAATGTTTTGGAGGTTACACGGATTCCAATCTTTGTGCCGCATGTTGTTAATCAATGGTTCATACGGGTCAGAAAAACTAATGATATTTTTCTTTTTTTCCGCCATTGTGGTCACCACGAGGAGCAATTTTATGCACGAGTCGAAAAAATATCACTGCATTACTGCATATAAACAACGGTGCTAAACTAAGTTCTTTGTGTATATTTTTCTATGACATGCGGACAATGAAGTCGGGACAAGGACGTCAAATCTCAGTGTGAGTTAAAATGTCAGCAATCTTCGCGCATTCCGAAGTGGTGTCGTTTCGCATTTTTATTATCAGCAAACCTATCCTGATCACCAGCAATAGTATTGCAGAAACTGTACGACTAATGGCGGTCGTGCAATGCCTGGCGACATTGAAGTGCCAATGCTCTTTTACCCGGAAACCTGCGTTTGACAACAGATTCTGCTAAAGTTCCCGGGAATAACTGGCTTTGGTATGTAGAGACATATTCACTGAGCCAGTTGGGGATAAGTAGGTAGATAACGAAAGGTGGAAACACAAGCTACCCAAAGGTATCAATAAATGTTTACAACCACAAATGTACAATTCGTAAGGTTACGTAAGTGCTTCATATGAGAAATCTGAAGAAGGTAATTTAGCTACGGCGTGAAAATCCATAACTTCAATGCATGGAAAACCTATGTCAATAAAACACATGGTGAAAGTTTCCTACAAACTACAAGCATTAGTGAAGAGTAAGGTTTGCCGTGTTGAGCCGAGCCGGTGCCGAAGTGAACCGAGCCGTGCCGAAGTGGCCCCAGCCGTACCGAAATGGGCCGAGCCGGTCATTCGAAACTACTCTTCTTTTCCCGTGACCCACAAGAAGACTTGTACCCCTCTCGTATGCCATTACTGCGAAGAATCGTGGCTAATCAATGAAATCGTGCGTAGTAAAACGAATTTCAAAATATGAAAATGGCGGAACCGCTGACCTTTGAAACTTTTTAAACTATACCAAGCGCAATTAAAACATAAACTTTGAGCTAAAGGTTGAACTACATCCCCATGCCGTTTGCGCTTAGACAGGACCCAGTCGTAAACATGGTCACGAGAGGGGTACGAGACGCCATCCTTTCTTGCCGGAATGACACGAGTAGTTACGAATGCCGAGCCGGTGTCGAATGTCGATATGCCGTGTAGACGCTCTGCTTCTGGGCAGCGTACAGCCTTTTTCTACGACCCAGAGGTACATGAAAATTGAAACAACAGTCAAACAAGGGTTTTCACAATAACCTCGTGCCCCCATGAATACAATGCCTAACATGCATACAGCAGAGTGTGTGTTGACAATCGTCCTACACCAACCCGACCTGTTGAAATGGCTGTTATAGTTTCTTATCTGAATCGGGTTCCCTTTGGAGACGAACATGAATACAATGCTAAGGTCAAGACTGCACTCAGCCATCACAATTGTAAAACACCCAAACGTTTCGAAACGAGTGTTTACCAATTGCAGATCACGTGTCCGGTACATATCTTTCCTTTGTTTGCGATCTCTCCCTTTCCGTTAGGTCATCTGCCAGCGCAGCTGGCGAAGCGTTTATTTAGAATGGAGCTATAGTCGACAGTATCAAAGCGACTGTTTAAAAGGGGCAAACCCACGACGTTTTCTTCAATAAGACGCCCATGGTAATGCTATAATTTCAAATGGAAAATACTAAAAATATTGATATTCTGTACATTTGCGGACAGACGAGTGAGGGTCCCGGGGTAGAATAGGCCTTCAGAAGGCGACTATGCTTGTCGTAAGAGGCGACTAACGGGATTGGGTGGTCAGGCTCGCTGACTTGGTTGAAACATGTCATTGGTTCCCAATTGTGCAGATCGATGCTCATGTTGTTGGTCATTGGATTGACTGGTCCAGTCTCGATTGTTTACAGACCGCCGCCATATAGCGGGAATATATCACTCACTCACATTTGCGGACGCCATCGCTACAGAGGCTCATCGGGGCTACGCTAGTTGGCATTTTCTTTAGGATTTCGCTACTAGGTTAAAATTCATAATATTTGGAGATAATTCACAATGCCTCGTTGAATATGTAAAATACTGTCATTAGTGAGTGAGACTTTGTTAATCATTTCAGATGCATTGTGATTTCAGTTGTTGAGTTTTCGATTGAAAAGTTTCGAAGTATATGTTTTTATGAAAAACTAATTTGTTTAAATGACACTTTTTATTGAGTTTTTATTTTGGAAATACATTCAGATAGACTTCGTATGATTTCATCGAGGAATACGCATGAACTAGATTTTCTGTCTGGACACAGGTCGTTTTTCGGCAATTTCGCTTGAATTAATGTGGGCGAGCAATAAACAAAATATTAAAGTCCCTTCCGTGTGATAACATATGATTCATGGATGACAAAAATTGACAGGTGTCGTTAAACAACTTTGGGTGCGGAGAGTCCTTCGATAGGGGAACGTGTGTGGCTCCTGAGAGTTTCAATTAATATGAATTAGGATACAAGAAATAAACCATCAATGTATATGACGTTTTTCTATGCGAACCAACGGAGAGTACATGGTACAGTCTAATGGTTAAAGCGTTGGTTCCTCACACAGAAGACCCGGTTCGAATCCCCATATGGCTACAATGTGTAAAGCCCATTTCTGGTGTCCCTGCCCTGATATTGCTGGAATATTGCTAAACCCACTCAACCTCGCTCACTCACGATGGAAAGAACATCTTACTTGTCACGTGCAATAGGCTACTATGTGTCTACCAATTCAGCGAGCCTGATCGCCGGATCCCGTGAGTTGCCTCAAACGACAAGCGGCTGGTGGGGCAGCTTTGTGGTTAAAGGGTTCACTCGACTTGCCGAAAACCCGGGTTCTATTCTCCACATGGGCACAGTGTGTAAACCCTATTTCTGGTGTATCCCGCCTTGATATAGCTGGAATAATGAAAAATGCGACGTAAAACAAACCTCATTAACTCTTACGACAAACATGGTTTGATGAAGATCACTTCCGGTCCAGATCTTCACACATCTTCTTGTGTGTAATTCGGGTCTCTTTGCTTCGGTAGCCTCCGCACCTTCAAGAAAACAGAACTGAACAGTCATTGATTTCATTGTTCACATTATAACCTTTCTTTCTTGTGACAATCTTAATGTTGCTCAATTATTATTATTCGAATAAAGACAGAGGCACACACACAAACACACACACACACACACGCACACGCACACACACACACACAAACACAATGTGTTGTAGATAGATGTATTTTAATTATCGGTAGTATAAATTAGCAACTGGTATTGTTAGTGGCTGTATCCTCAAAGGTGGTTAAAAATCGTAAAATTATTGTCCTCCTGAGAGGGTACGTACGTCCCAAAACTTTTCTCAGTTTAATTTTTGCTTACTCGATTTTAAACGTAGTATATTTGTTCTTTTAAAAATTTGGCTAAACCTTCGCACAAACGCCAGTGGCTGAAAGGATGGTGTAAATCCAGCTAGGGTCCATGCAGGTAGCAAAGGTACTGTAAGTCCCCATGGACCCTGGTATGGTGATCTTCCTTTAGTTGTTGGCGGTCTATAGCCTGTTTTGATATTGTATCGTCCTCTAGAGTTAACTTTTTTAGATTTAATTACTAGTTCTACATGTCTGCCTGTGATAGTCTAGTTGTTTTACTGTCCTTCGTTGACAGATTTTTAACATTATGCATATTATCATTGGTTCTCGTCACGATATGGCTGCTATATTGCCGATGTGACGTTAAACATTAACTCACTCACTCACTCACTCACTCACTCACTCACACACAAACACACGTGTAGTTATACTCCAATAAGACGCATGAAATGATGGGATATCATATCTTTCATATTTACAGGGTTTACCGGGTTCAAACATATTGCATCTGTCCATGATTTTGCATCAACAAAACCAGCACGTTTTAACAATGACTTCGTTCCCTGAAGACAACAGACGTTTTTTCGTTACAGGAGGGGCGGGGAGTTGGGTGTGGATTTGAAACAGAATGTGTTTTTTTGTCAATAATGGTGAGCGTCTCAAACCATGGAGTATATAAAACTAACTTTTTATCTATTATGTAGTAAATAAACAACCATTATCATCCTGTTTCAGATCTACGGCTGGGTGTCGCTCTTGTTCGTCATGGTAGCCATCTTTTCTTTCTGCGCTGCAACTCATCCAGTCTTCCAAGTTTCGCCCAGTGGCACCAACGGCACCAACGGCACGTCGGGAAACGCATCAGAGACAGATCCTTCAGATTTAGAACGGTTCGAAGAAGAAACCGAACGGCATCCTGTTCTCTTCTACATCGACATTGTGTGTCTGACATTCTTCACAGTCGAATACATCTTACGTTTTATCTGCGCTCCGAAAAAGCTGAAGTTCCTACTGGCTCCACTCTCCATCATCGACCTCCTGGCCATACTCCCAGATTACATCGAGTTCATTGTATATGCAGCCAGCCCGGACTCCGTTGGAGAAACGACATTTATAAACTTCATGCCTCTCCTTCGGCTTATGCGTGCGTTCCGAATCTTTCGACTGATTCGACACGTTCCTGGCTTGTGGATAATGTTTTACACGCTGAAGGCGAGCTACAAGGACCTGTCGCTAATGCTTGTGTTCCTACTGGTTGGGATGCTGCTGTTTTCATCCCTAATTTACTTCGCGGAAGATAAAGAGGTTTTCACCAGTATCCCACACGGATTTTGGTGGTCGGTTGTTACCATGACGACGGTGGGATATGGTGATATGTACCCCTCGAGTACCTTGGGGTATTTTGTTGGGTCGTTGACAGCAGTTTGTGGTGTTCTTCTGATTGGTTTTACGATTCCTGCTCTTGTTAACAATTTTTCTCTTTATTATCAACACGTTCAGTTTGCCATTCAAAAAGAAAGACTTCTGAAAGAACAGAGGAAGAACGATGAAGGGACGAGTGATCATAAACCGTTATCAAATAATAACAGCCATTACAAAGACCCGGATGTGTTTCAGGAACATTTGCCATTGTACAGGAAAATTGGAAATGGTTCGAAGTGCCCCAGCAAGTAACAATTAGCTTATACCATATACTGAACAGGACAAATCTCATAAGAGTAAGCGTATATGTCTATGTTCTCTATTTAAACACTTGACAAAAAGCCAGAGTTGCGTTTATTTTGCAATTCAGTATATATATATATATATATATATATATATATATATATATATATATATATATATATATATATATATATATATATATATATATATATATATTTACAGAGAGAGAGAGAGAGAGAGAGAGAACTCCAAGAGTTTCAAGGATGTTTGATGTTGGAGATCGTGTTGCAATTAAAATATTAGGACACAAGTCCAAGAAATAAAATTTTGATCGTTCATCGAGAGAAACAGTCGTCTTAAGTGTTTATCAAGTCGTCCAAGACCTTGAACTGTGAACTGTGACGCGTGATTGTATTTCGATTGTAATCAGTCTTGTCCGTGTCTTCGTCGAGGAAACGTCTTGTGTTTGCATATCTGTGTTGAGTGTTATGTGGGCCTGAAGACCTTACAACACATTGAACCTATATGGAAAACAGAACCTGGGTCCTCGGCGTGACGAGCGGACGCTTTTAACCACTAGGCTGCATATACCACACGGTCCGTTTAATGACCAGATCATAAATCACAGTGACAATTTCAAACTAACGATTAACGGTTTAGTGTACGCTCTTCTTCCCGTTCTTCTGGCAGTAACAAGGAAATAATATGAGACTAGATTAATTCAGGTGTTTTCATGACTAATACAAGCACAATTTTCCAGAACCCTAATCACTTGTAAACCAAACATCAGTGTTGTAATCTGACTGGTTGCAAAACATGATCGAATGGTATTCGATTGCCGGAAATTGCAAGATTATACGCTAAGTATTGAAATTGTTTTCTTACGTTGTCAGCAGAGGTAACGTCATTAAGTCATATTGTGACGTCATTAAGTCATATTGTGACGTTACGTCGGAACGATGTCACAAATGAGCAGTTCTAGATCAATCCTACCCTGGGATTGAGCGAGTTTAGCTTCACGCTGCACTCAGCAATATTTAAGCTAGATGGCGGCGGTCTGTAAATACAATCTAGTGATCAACAGCATGAGCGTCGATCAGCGCAACTGGGAACCGATGACATGTGTAAACCAAGTCAGCGACCCCTTTAGTCGCCTTTTGGCAAGCATGGGTTGCTGAAGGCTTGTTATACGCCGGACCTTCACCAGTCCCTACCCTGGGTATCAGCTGAAACGGCCAGCTGATGACACTTCACTGTTGCACCCTTTTTCGATGTAAATGAACACAGGCAGTAAAATCCCTGTGGGCCTTTTGGTTTACTTTTGTGTTTACAACATCGACCATGTCGATGTATTGCCCTCTTTCCGGGTGTTATTGAGTGTTTGAAGCAGAGGAATATTTCATTTGAAACCTCTGGCTGACCTCGTCGACACAACTCTCCTACCCAGGGCCCAGATTTTCGAAGCTCCCTTAGCGCTAAGATAGTCGTAAGTGCCATACATTAACATTAACCTACGACTACCTTAGCGCTAAGAGAGCTTCGAAAATCAAGACCCAGCATAGTACCTCTTCCATAGGCCATTCAATATAATGCACAATTTTCTTAACTCTTATTCTAGATGAGTCTACACATCTAATAAAACATCAGTGTTAAAATGGTTTAGTTTCACGGAGAAAATATTTTAAAACGTGTAACACTATTTCTATTTGCGTAGGGATCATTTGTTTACATGGGTTGTGCGGCTCCACGTGCTGTCATCGAAGCCTTATGGCGAGCAAACAATGCAGGCGGTTTGAAATATAAATATGTATTCAAATGGTTCGAATGTGTCGTCATCTAAATGTAATAAAGCTAATTGCGGCGTTCGAAAACATTCGCTGTTGTCTGTGCGTGCTCATGATTCCAGCTTCAGGCACGCTGAAGGCGTGGGTTCGATTCCCGATATTTCTGGTATCCTCCGCCGTGATGTAGCTGAAATATTGCTAAAGCGGCTTAAAACCTTATTCACTCACTTCACTCACTTTGTGGTGTCATATTTATTGAAGCGTCCGTAAAATAATATGAATTGATCTTTTGTGCACGAGAAAAGGCAAAGCGACTTTAAGGATATGGTGGCGTTAAACAAGTGTGAGCGCGCACGCGTGTATGTGTATCTGTGTGTCTGTGTCTGTATTTGAGATATTTTCCTGACTGAAAGACTTGACAAAGCCAAATATCACCACCTCGCCACTAATGTTAAGTTACATTCAAATAATAATAATTGACAAAAAATAAGATTGTCACAAGAAAGAAAGGATATACTTTTTAACAATGCTATCAACGGCTGTTCAGTTTAGATTACCTGTAAGTATGTAGGCCATCGAACCAAAGAGACCAGAATTACACACAATGAGACCTGTGAAGATCTGGACCAGAATTGATCTTCATCAACCCATGCTTGTCGTAAGAGTTGAATGAGGTTTGTTTTACGCCGCTTTTAGCACTATTCCAGCAATATCAAATAGGGATACACCAGAAATAGGCTTTAAACACTGTATCCATGTATACAGAATATATTGAATCCGGGCTTTCAGCGTGGCGAGTGAACGCTTTAAACACTAGGCTACCCAACCAGCCGCTTGTCGTTTGAGGCGACTCACGGGATCAGGCTCGCTGAATTGGTTGACACATGCCATTGTATCCCAAATGCACATGACTTCCTTATTTACAGACTGCCACCATACAAACGAAATATTGGTGTTTAGTGTAAAATTGCGTTAAACAACAAACACAATGAAGTAACTGGTTTGTGATTAAATAGCTAACGGTATCAAAGCACTGGCCAATTCTGGTATTTAGACATAATGTGTATCTTACAAATACGCGTTTATAACCGGATTGGCTAATTTCGGGTGAGTCAATCTCAACTTGCGCATCATTAAAATGTAGTCTTTAGGTTCAAGGTCAGAGCCTAAGAGTACTCAGTTCATCCTCTGGTTGTTCAACTAGGAGATAATTTCACGTATCAGTTACATTAAATGAGACATGATAAGTGTTGAGTTTCCTCTGTCTGTCTGTCTGTCTCATTCACTCACTCACTCAAACAAAATCTAAATCACCTCTATGATAATCAAATTGCTGCTCTGTTAGTCTGAACGAGTTACAGCCAAATGTAACGCCAAATCGACAATGTCTCAGTCATATTGTCACAAGTACATTGTTCAGAAAAACGGTTGTCAGACTATGGAATTGAATGTGCTGTAAAACCATATTTGCCTTATATAAATGGACAAGGTGTATATAACAAACGTCAGGTTAAACAAGGACAGAGTTCCTTCCGTTCCCCTACATTCTTTCTTCCACAGATTAACAGAGCTAAAATTCAATGATTCACCCAATATATGGTACTTAATTTTGGGGCTTTTATTCATTTTTGTGAGTTCTCTAGTAATGTTTGTTTTAGGTTTTGTTAATGTTTCTAGTGCGTATCAATTTGTAAATATTATTAGGGATGTGGGAACGGGACGAACTCTAACCAAAGAAAATATATTTTTAAAAACACGACATGAATAACAATAATGTAATGATAGGTGTGTTTTCCTGTCTCTTACCAAATATTGGCTGGTGTCTTCTGAAAGCAGTTACTCGCATGCCAGCAAGAAAGCACGTGCAGCACGAGATGAGGCTCATGATCACGAGCTGCACGTTCACGGGTGATCAGATCAGCACAAGCTGCAGACAGCTGTACACGATTTTACAGACGCACCTCTTATTTCACAAAGGCCGATGCTGGTGTACCAGGTTCGATCGGTTGCCGTAGTTGTGAAACAGATCAAAATGAAATATCAGATATTTGGTATTATGTGTAAGAGATCTCATCAAAAAACATCGATCGTTACTATTGCTGGTCTAGTTATTGGCAACGCACTTATTAAAACTAACAACCTTAGTGAAACCTGACGAGCGCGTGACATGGTGACATTTGCTCATCTGTGGCGGGACGTATTGTTTCGATATTTGAAAATATACTACATTTGTTTTAACATTAAATAGTAATGTAAACCTAGCGATTTAAAAAAAAAGAAAAAAAGAGGAAACATTGGCAGCGATATGTTATGAAATGTTTAGAGAAAGGTTTATACCAACTGATAATGACTAACTTCACATTTCAAACATACATGTACATACATTCAGTACTGTTCTGTTGCCCATTCTTGTCTGTGATTTTTTATGCATTTTACTTACGCTTCTTTTCTTTTTCTTTTCCTTATGTAAATGTTTTTGAAACTCTCCAGGTGAGAGATAGAAAGTGCTTGGCCAGACCGCATGGTTTTATCGGGTTTCAGTTTGGGATCCATTTCTTCCAAATGCATGTCCAAAAGGCGAAACTTATGGCTTGCATAGAGTAAGTAATGCATTCCAATGACCATACTTATATATCTTGATAATATATGAATTCTAAAATACAATTTACCCGTCCTAATATGCTCAATATCTGTCTATTATTGTTGGACCATCACCGTCACTTTCACTGATTTGCGTATGCCTTTCAGTTCACAGCAATTATGTAAACAAATTATGTAAACAGTAGTAATGCATTGGTAATTAAGAAAATAATATTGACTACAACTGGGTAATTTCGTAATTTGTATGCGCACCACATGGGATCGTGTGGTATAGCTTGTTGACACGTACATTTCAAGATATCCTAATTGCGTAGATCTATGCTCATGCTGTTGATCACTGGATTTTCTGGTCAGACTGGATTATTTACAGATCACCGCCATATAGCTGGAATATTGCTGAGTGTGGCGTCAAACGGCAAACAAACCATCGAACCAGCAAGTCCCTTGACGAAAATATTTATAAGACATTTATCTGTAGAAAGACAAGTGCTGGCTCACAACTGGCTTAGTTGGGTTTAAACCATTTGAGATATATGGTGTTATATTGTCTTCTCTTCACACCAACACACCCTGGAGAGACGGCGTTAATGGGCTGGTATGTCTTTAGGACACGTATAATATAGTAATAAAATTTCGATGCTAAAACTGACTTAAATATGTTCGTTTTATCAAAGCACATCGCAAAATTGGACATTATTGTCGAGGCCTCGGGTAGATGTGTGTGTATATATGGATGGGGAGTTCCTCTTAAATAATGTAACCTGAAGGGGTATTTAACTTTTGTTGTATAACCCTGGCGCCACTAAGGACATCGACGATCTAGGTCAGGTACGGGTAACAAGGTAAAATTAGGCGACCTTGCCTTGGTGTTGGTCTACCCGTTACACCCGTGGTTAGGGACGATACGGTTTGATTCGATGCACTTAACGATATGTTATTTTTAGTTGATTTCTTTAAAAACGTATGTTTTATATCAAGTAACAGTGTAAATTTTCACATAACCGTAAATGTCTAGTGAACATTAAAAATTTTAAGGTCAACGATACGGACCGCGATACGAAAAAAAGTATCCATATATTTATCGTCTGGTAAAGTATCACGATTATCGATACTACGATATATCGTCACAGCTCTAATATTAACCTCCAGCAAACTAGACTAGAACCAGCTCGGGCGATCAGGTGCGCTGACATGGCAGAACCGTGTCGTTGTATTTCATCCGCGAGGATAGATGCTGATGATGTCTATCACCGCATTGGCTGATACACGTTTGATTATTTACAGAGCGTTGTCATAAATCAATCTTTTGTAGGGTATTTAGAAGAGGAAAGTACCTGATGAAGGAGCAAGCACACGCACGAAACGTTGTGTTATCCACAATATAGAAGCTGACATCCATATATCTGGCTTTTCTCATTGTCAAAAAGTTGGAACAATGATTTGGTGTCAGACAATGAATAAAATATATTACGCCAATATCGATGTCTTCTTAGTTTAATAACCCCGTCTTTTGTATTTGTGAAATACTAGTGAGACTGACCTTGTAATGATTTTAGTATAGTTTGGTTAGTGTGGCTACATGTATTGTTATGCTCTCTGTCCTAATATAACGCTGTCAATCAAAAAAGATTGATGGACAGCCGTATTGTAAAAACAATGGTCTCGTGTCCATAACAAATGATAGATCATACTGTACGTGACCTACATCAGTGCACGTGTCATTATGGTCACGATCAGTGTGACCAAATAGACACATCTTTTTGTGACACCATATATCAGTACATGAGTGTGACCTTAGGCAGAGAACATGCCATTACGTGACTGTGATGAGTGACCTTCCATCGGTGGGTGTCTTTTTATGGCATGCTCTTTTTGACCTGATCACCACAGGTCATCAGGGCATTACTGAATATCAATATTAATGTCATTACATGTGACATTTGATCCGTGAAGGTTCCGGGGTAGAATAGGCCTTCAGCAACCCATGCTTGCCATAAAAGGCTACTATGCTTGTCGTAAGAGGCGACTAAAGGGATCAAGTGGTCAGGTTCGCTGACTTGTCATCGGTTCCCAATTGCGCAGATCGATGCTCATGTTGTTGATGAATGGACTGCCTGGTTCAGGCTCGATTATATACAGACCGCCGCCATTCAACTGGAATATTGCTGAGTGCGACATAAAACTAAACTCACTCACTCGCTGACATGTGACATTGACATGTGACATACTGTGCAGCGTCATATCAGTAGAGGTGCCGTAATGTGACGCCCTGGTAGACCTAACGTCTTTATACCTGCTCATGTTGTATGACCTGAAATGAGTGCAGGTGCCCTCATGTGACACTAGGTATGACCTCAGATCAATACAGGTGCCCTTACGTAACCTGATTTCAGTCCAGGTGCCCTAATATGACATGATATCTGTACAGATGCTTTCATGTGACCTGGTATCAGTACAAGTGCCCTTATGTGACCTGATTGCAGATCTGACAAATCATAAAAATGAAATCATATTAAAAAATGTCCATCAATACATATGCAAATCTAAACGATTCCAGTAGTCTTCTCTCTATACACCTTTTGTATTATAACATTTCCCTCTGCTATCCTTCAGTCTTTCCCTGTTTCTAATGATTTCTTGTAAATATCTTTGGAGTGGGTTTTTTTAAGTTGAAAGAACTTGTCCCCAATCCTTTTCACATTGTGAATAAAATATGTTTAAACAAAACTATGTGACCTGATATCAGTACAGATGCCCTTATGTAACCAGATTTCAGTGCAGGTGCTTCTATGTGATCTGGTACCAGCACAGACGGCCCTATGTGAACTGATATCAGCACAGGTGTCCTGAAGGAACCTGATATCATTACAGTGCCTATATGTGACCTGACATCAGTGCAGGTGCCCTTATGTTACCGGGTATCAGTGCAGGTGTACTTATGTTACCTGATATCAGTGCAGGTACCCTTATATTTCCTGATATCAGTACAGTGAAATCCCAAATATGACATATGCTGATATCAGTACATCCCGTGAAGATCCAGGTTAGAACTGATCTTAAAAAACCATGCTTGTCGTGAGAGGCGACTGACGGGATCGGGTGGTCAGGCTCACTGACCGGGTTGACGCATGTCATCGTATCCCAGCTGCGTAGGTCGATGCTCATGTTGTTGACCACTGAGTTGTCTGGTCCAGACGCGACTATTTACAGACCGCCGCAATTTGGTTGGAATATTGATGCGTAAAACTAAACTCTCCCTCACTCTCTTCTTACACTAAGCATGAGTACACGTGTTCTTATATCACGCTCTGTGTGACCTTACACGTGGAATTATATGACACCGTGGTGACCTTATATCAGCAAAACACTATTTTCAATCTTCATGTGACCTTATATACAAAGCACAGAAAACCTATCACTAAACATACATCTGAAACTAATAACACAATTACAGATTTGCAATCTTTATTCACAGCAATACAAAAAGTACAAAAATATTAATTTACACACGTGCAGCTTCAGATTGCCTGATCCCAACTAAAGGTTCTACACGACCGATAGTACATCATTCTATTTTTCATTCATAATTAAACTGTAGCAAATCTTCTACATATAACATCCGGCTGCTTTAAAAGACGAAATCGATTTCCCCATGGATCCTTGTTCCTCTAAGGGAAATTTCAATGTGTGTTCGTTTACTTGGTTCTTAGGTAAGCAAGTGAGCTCAATGCCATTGTGCACTTCAGTTATTTCACCTCAGGTACAGATAAGCGTAATGTAGGTGCAAAGCGTAAGGCGAAATAGATCGTGGACGGTCGCCGGAATAGCTATCAAGGGAGATGTTCTCACAGATCAAGTCTGATGTGACAGTGCGCAGGTGTGCTTTGAAACGATCGTCCGACCCCAAGGGACATAACTCCCTATTTTGCATTGACATGGGACTCTTCACAAACTTTGTATCACTCGTAGAATGAATGAGTAATTTTTACGCCGTCTTTAGCAATACCTCAGCAATATAAACAACAGAAATCGTCTTCACACATCGTCCCTTAATAGGGGATGGAACCATCTGGTCTACGCTGCAAAAGAGAACACTCTAACCACTAGACTACCCAGCTGCGTCCTCATATGAGGAAAGGGGCTTATACAGGCAGGTAATACAGAAGTTTACTTTCTTTGTGATTCTCGTGAATGTTGAAATTGCAAAGAAAACGAATGCGAATAAATGGAATGAAATAAAATGGATAATGTGTTGCAATTGTCCATAATCAGTGTGGTAACAATATTTAATACATGCGTGGGTTAGATCTGATGAAGATATGAACCAGATACAATAATGCATGTATTATACACATATGTACAAACGATGATATAAATAACAAATAACAGCAGCTCAGTTGTTAAACATACACCGGGTCACGTGGCACCACACTGCGCATGTGCAGTTTTATGCATAATTCATATACCCCGGAGTGGACTCGCGTCATTCATCAATACACTCTACATAAAGATTCTAGAAGCACATCAGAGATTGAGCTTCGGCATGCAGAAGGTGATGTTGACTTCCCCTCGATGTCGATGTGTTCACATTGTAAATAGCTGTAAAGTAGCCGGAATAATCACTGGGTCTGTCAACCATCCATTCATTCGACGCAGGTGTCAATCGTTGCGTAGTTCACTGTCAGTCACACCATCACGCCTCATCACATAACTGAGCCTTGATAAATACATCACAACAACGGGAATAAATGTGACCTACAACCTTGTCTGCTCAGGGTAAACGATTATGGGCACCGGGCGTGTGACTTGGCTGTTCCTGAAAGAAATGAAACGAAATTTAAAAACAGAAATATGCGCAGATTACGTCACCAGTCACATTGACAGATTACGTCACCAGTCACACTGACAGATTACGTCACCAGTCACACTGACAGATTACGTCACCAGTCACACCGACGCCTGTTTGTTTGAGTGCTTGTTTATTGTTTAACGCCTCACTCAGCAATATTTCAGCCATGTGGTGGAGATAAAATCGAGTCTGGACCAGACGATCAGATAAATAACATCAGGAGCATCGATCCACGCATTAGGTTGGTTGTTTGGTTGTTTAACGCCGATCTAAGTAATATTCCAACAATATGACAGACATCTTTAAAGAATCGAGTCTTGTTCGAACAATCCGGTATTCAAAAGCATGAGCATCGATCTACACATTAGGATTTCGTTGATATGTATCAGCGAAGTCAGCAACTCTGACCAGAGACCATATCTATTATATGGTCTCTGCTCTGACCAACCAACCCCGTTAGTCGTCTCTACGACAAGCATGGGTTGCTGAAGACCAATTTTAACCCACATCTTCACGGGTACCTGACAATGTATCAAGAATCGCTTTTAGCAATATTCCAGCAATATCACGGCGGGGGACACCACACATTGTACCCATGTGGAGAATCGAATCCGGGTCTTCGGCGTGACGAACGAACGCTTTAACCACTGGGCTACCCCACCGCCCCCCATAACCAGACACGGCAATAGGCAAAAGTGATTTCAGCTGAAGATGAGCTTGTTGTCTGGGGGCCGAAACAATGTATCTTAGAAGTTATAGTGAAATTCTGAAATTTGATAGCTCAATACACACATATGTGCACGTGCGTATTTGACGTTGATAAACGGGACCTCAACTTCCTAAATATTCAGACGAATCTCAAGACAAATTGATTTGCATTTAAATCCGCTAGTTTCCGCGGCTTCTCGGAAAAGTGCCACCCCTGACTCAAATTAAAGCACCCACGCTATTCTCATCCGTCATCTGACAAGCATTGTGTAAGGTCGACCTACTCAGCGTTGGAATCCCCCGTGAGGAGTGTCCGCATGTGAACTAACGCCTGCTACCGCTGTTGTACTTACTGTGTGTGCCTGAAGGGGTATGTGTCGAATCTGTCGGGCATGACGATGTTGTCTGACGGATGGGACACATAGCTGATACTGGAAATGAAGGAACGTTACAATTATAGCAAGTCAGCTGCGCTAACGAGACACTCATCAACATCAGCCCCCGTGCTCTCAGATCTAAATTGCTTGAAGTGTTTTGTCTTGTTTGTTTGTTGTGTGACGCTACCGTCAGCAATATTTAAGCTATATGGCATCAGTTTGTAAATAATCGACTCAATCAGTGATCAACAGCATGAGCATCGGTCTGTGCAACTGCGATGTGAAGAAAAGCAAGCCTGAGCACCCAATCCCCTTAGTCGCCTTTTACGACAAGCATATCCTGATCTTCGCGGATTCACTGGAAAAATAATAAGTGACTGACTAATGCTAAGATCTTTCGCTAACATTAGGTCGCTGATTTTGCAATCTCCAATAGTTTAGTTACATGAAGTCGACCTCTAAATAACACAATCTGGACTAGACAATCAAATGATCGATATTGTGAACAATAATTCAAGGGTTTCTGACAAGGTCAGAACTGCACCTCCACGAATTTCGTTCGCTGTACTCAAGAGACATATAAACCTAAAATCACTTACTTCGTGTGACCTTTCTCCGCGTGTTGCTCTTCAAACGTTTGTTCCCAGTTACTTCTATACTGATCCGAGAGGTTGAGCGGCTCCAGCCTGAAGACAGCGACATATTAGTGTTGGAATGTCACATATCACGAAAGTGAGTGAGTATAGTTTTACGTCGCACTCAGCAATATTCCAGCTGTATGGGCGGCTCCAGCCTGAAGACAGCGACATGTTAGTGTTGGAATGTCACATATCACGACAGTGAGTGAGTATAGTTTTACGTCGCACTCAGCAATATTCCAGCTGTATGGGCGGCTCCAGCCTGAAGACAGCGACATGTTAGTGTTGGAATGTCACATATCACGACAGTGAGTGAGTATAGTTTTACGTCGCACTCAGCAATATTCCAGCTGTATGGGCGGCTCCAGCCTGAAGACAGCGACATGTTAGTGTTGGAATGTCACATATCACGACAGTGAGTGAGTATAGTTTTACGTCGCACTCAGCAATATTCCAGCTGTATGAGCGGCTCCAGCCTGAAGACAGCGACATGTTAGTGTTGGAATGTCACATATCACGACAGTGAGTGAGTATAGTTTTACGTCGCACTCAGCAATATTCCAGCTGTATGGCGGCGGTCTGTAAATAATCGAGTCTGGAGCAGACAATCCAGTGATCAACAACATGAGCATCGATCTGCGCAATTGGGAACCGATGACATGTGTCAACCAAGTCAGCAAGCCTGATCACCCGATCCCGTTAGTCGCCTCTTACGACAAGCATAGTCGCCTTTTATGGTAAGGATGGGTTGCTGAAGACCTATTCTAGCCCGGGACCTTCACGGATAACATATCGTGACAAGCATCGTTCATCATCACAATGTAACCACCCTCCTTTAAAATCTATGTTGAATATTCAACATCATATGCCACTAGTTTAAATAGTTGCGGATCGGAAGGTTACATAAGAACAAATGTCGTTTAGCCCGCACACCTACCAACCATAACTAAATGTGTGAACAGTCAGTCCCTGGCTAATGACATTTAGCACACAGACATGTGTACCACAAGTAATCAACTCATGTGCATGGCCCAAACGCCCAATCCCCATTTCTCACGGCTCCAAACCAAGCATTAAGCACTGAAGCCCTATTCAGATCCCGAATCCACTCAAAGGGAGTGACGAAGTGAGAGGTAGCTAAGCCCAAACCACTGTATTCCAACAATATCCAGAACAAAGCTTCACATTCGGTACCAGTACAGGGATTCGAAACTCGACCCTCGGTGTGACTGCCGAACGTTTAACCCACGTGACTACCAGGAAAATTAAGAGTAAGCGATTGCTGTGGCTTCTGTTTAACAGTATTTCTGCATGGTAATTTCTGGTGGTACTATTATAAGGGTAAAGCTATTTTTCAGGGCATTATCATTTGCAGAAGGCCGAGGTCTTTCAATAACTGCCCGACGAAGTTGAAAAGATCGAGGGCTCCTGCAAATGATAATGCCCTGAAAAATAGCGTTACCGTTATTACAGGTAAAATTAATAGAATTTTTAATAAAACAAGAATAAAAACAAGAATAAAACAACGGCATCGGTATAGAAGCATTTACTGCCAACAACAAACGACGGAGGTCACTGACACACTTTTTACAAATATAGACACGTCATAGAACAACACAGATGACGTCACTATTGACAGTGACGACATTCGACCTTGACCTTTGCCCTTTGCCCTTACTACCAGCCACCAACGTGCGAGCGTTTTAATGATAATTCTATCCATTTTAGCTGTAAATATATATACTCACACATTAGACTGGTGCGATATCATAGATATCAAGTCGTCGTTCAGCCTCTCGGTTGTTTTACTTCTGTAGGAAGCCCTGGAACAAACACGATGTATGTAGATACAGCAAAATACGCATATAGCAAACTCGCTTATGACGAACTGTTTTGTTTGCTCCCGACAACTCGCTGTATATTATGGCCGAAACGCGCCTCTCAAATAGAGGTGATAACAAAGTAGATTTGGTGGTCCCCATGAGTTCGTTACAACGGTACCATTGTACATTACGATATATATGCAGAGCATGAGAACAGCAAGCATATATTTGTACGCTGAGGCTGCTAAACCGATAGTTGGGTAATTGTCATCGTTTCCCAAGCAAATTAAATGTCCGGGAATCAATTTATCTTTGTGGTAAAATGCTTCTGTAATAAAAACAGCTCATGATGAATTCAGATGAAGGTTGCAACTACAGTGCTAGAGAGACTCAAACATGAACATTTCACTCTCTACTGAATTATGTCATAAGAAACCAGAAGAATAGCCACTTTCTCCGGCATTAGGGCTAAACATTCCATTGGTCTGAAGTACTTCATTGTAATGCAAAGAAACACCAAACATTAGAACCATATTTTATGCTTATATGATACTATAACGAGAACGAGTGCAAGATTCTTTCATCCAATGGCAGATTGACAATGAAAGATGAACAAAACCGGGGACTCCATGTCGAGTAGCAGAATTCGTATACGAACGTCCAGTCATAATTATCCACCCAAACCAGAATTCACATGGAATTAAAAGCAAAACAACTGTAAAAAATGACATGAGTGGAACACTGAATATTCATTTGGTTTTCAAACCGACAACCCCCCTAGAACAAGATGTCATGACAGCCTACAAAGCAGCCAATACCACAGTAACGAAACGCAAAGAACGAGTGGAGAGGAATTAGTCAACAGTCGATTCTTACTACACACATTTCATGCAGACAGTTAATCAACTCACGGTGATGCGTTGGCAGAATTGAGACCCGCCTGTTGACGTAGGTTACTGAATGAGTTTGGTTTCCCCGGAAACAGGCTGTTTTGTGAATAGTACGTGCTCTTTGTTTTGTAGGAGGAGGCATCGGACCAGTCGCCATGGTTACTGGAACGGGAGGATGTCGAACGAGATGATTGGGAAGACGGTGTCCCCGGAGCCAAAAGATTCCTGAAAAATAGAAATTAATTTGTTTGTTAATTTCAAAATAAATGAAGTCTCTGTTTGATTGGTAATAGGATTAATTTCAGAGTCCGGAAATAATTTTCTTCAACATGTGAAAGTGCATTGCACATATGCATACTAACTATTGACAGCATGAACATCTTCATGCATCCTGCGGTTAATAACTCAGGATCCGTGAAGATCCGGTTAGAATTGATCTTCAATAACTCATGCTTGACTCAATAGGCGACTAACGGGGTCGGGTGGTCACATGGTTGGTTGGCACATATCATCGTATACCCTTTACGTAGATCGATGCTCATGCTGTGGATCGGTGGATTATCTGGCCGACTCGATTGCTTAAAACTAAACCAATTCACTCACATGCGACCCGCGATAGTGAAATGTATACAACAGTACATTAATGTCGAGCGCATATGTCTTCGACGTACTGGACAGAGTCACATATGATGTACAGAACATTTGTACGTCTGACACGACTCTAAATGAATCATACAAGACCGAACAAAGTAACATTCCAAAGTTGTGCGACGACAGTATGACAACTGATATCGGAACTTGTCAACGACAACGACAGCCAGATGTTCTTACATTGAGTTCTATGCTCAGGAACGCTGACACTCCCGAGTGACACATAACAGCGATGATTAAGTGCTATTAGCACCACGAGCCAACACGTTGATGAACTCACGCAATCAAGGACAACTAACTTCATCGTGCAATTTTGCATGGAAAATGTAAAATCGTTTATGGATTTGCATTTTACTGAAATTCTGCTCTGTGTTTTATGTTGTTATTCTGTTCACAAATATTTAAAAAAATGTTTGCGTTTGTCCAGTTGTTAAATTAATTACGATCTTAAACTTACGCCGTTGTCGTATTTGGGAAGATGTCAACCCTGCCAGGTAACTGTTTTTAATTCAGATTAGACCATAACTGGTCTTATTAAAGCAAATTATCAGAATAAGAATCAGTTTTGATTATTTGAGTGAGTGTGTGACTTTGGTGTTGGTTTAACACTTTTAGCAATATTGGAGCAATATCACGGCGCGGGTCACCAGAAATAGGCTTCATACAATGTACCCAAGTGGGGAATCGAACCCGGGTCTAGATCTGCAGCGTGACAAGTGAACGCTTTAACCACAAGGCTACCCCACTGCCCCTTTCCATGAGGCTTAAAATGCAAAATGATGGTAAAAATAATACGAATGGACAACATCAGGTTTTCAGGAGTGTATCTGCTCTGAATAAATGTACATGTTTTATACCTCTTGGGCAAAATAGGTAGGATGTGACCTCTCTGAAATTTGGACAGGCACTGAAAAGCATTAAAGAATACTGCATTTCCACTGCCAGGGGTTTGAAAAAACCCCTTATCATCAAATTCATTCACTCACGAACAAACGAACATGAAAGAATATTTACCCTGTTTTTTCTTCAACGATCGGCTTCCGTTGTATGACCTTTTCTTTGGTAGATCTCTGTCGTACTCGAGGCATGATGATGCGTAGAATCACTGCCAACGTCGCGAGGAGTATCACAGCGCCAACAGCACCTACCACTACCACTTCAGCTTGTGTTAATCCGCTCCAGGTTGGAGCGAGGTCTTCAATAATTTCTGGCTCTGTGCCATTCATCCCCGCCGTTTGATTCATGTCTGGTGCAAGGTTGTTGTGGCTTTGATCTGCAAGGAAATAAGTAAAGTGTCCGATGTCAACAAGATAGAGGTATCAGCTGTTGAGGGATGACACATCGGTTTAAAGAAACTGCTTGAGGCGATCTCCTTTTTCCTGCTTAAACTAAAACAACCAGACACCTCCAGTACAACATCTGCTTGATAAAGAAGATATGTAGTCTCAATGTCAAGTCTGAGAAGCTATATTGCAAAAGCATACCCGTGAAGATCTGCGATAGAACTAATCAGTAACCCATGCTTGTCTCACCGTAAAAGTCAACGAAGAGGATCGGGTGGTCAGGTTTGCATGTCACCGTATCCCATTTGCGGAGATCGATGCTCATGGTGTTGATCACTGGATTGTCTGGTCCAGACTCATTTATTTACAAACAGCCGCCATATAGCTGGAATGTTGCTGAGCGCACAAAACTAAACTCACTCACTCTACTGCAAATGTAAACTGTCACAGTTAGAGAGTAATCAGCCCCCACCATTTGTCGATCCCGATGACATGAACGCGTTCAACCAAATCAACAGCACATATTCAGTTGTGGCTTTCCACTAGCTAACCGTAAAGATCCGGATTAAAATTGTTTTGAGCTAATTGTTTGTCGAGAGCAACCCGTGATTGCCGAAAGAGGCTACTAACGCGATCGGGTGGTCAGGCTCGCTGACTTGGTTGACACATCGATTCCCAATTGCACAGACCCGTGAAGGTTCGGGGTAGAATAGGCCTTCTCGAACCCATGCTTGCCATGAAACACGACTATGCTTGCCGAAAGAGGCGACTAACGGGATCGGGTGGTCAGGACCGGGTGGTCAGGATCGGGTGGTCAGGATCGGGTGGTCAGGATCGGGTGGTCAGGATCGGGTGGTGACACGTCGATGCTCATGTTGTCATTCAGACTTTTATTTAGATATCGTCCTATTGCGAGTATGATGCAACAAGCACACAAACAATAGTATCAGTCACTAGATAGTTTGGTCCGTAATCGACTCTGTATATGAGTTAATAAGCATCGGTAACACTGCTGACGTAAAGGATCTCGTGCGTTGTTACCAAAACATGGGCAATAGTTTTATGAAAGGGGAACCATAGATCAAACCCACTGACATTTTATAATGCTCCACCTTCATTGGACCGACTTGTGTTGCATTATTCATTTCACAATATCTTTTTTCTTACAGGATATTCATATAGCGCACATATCAATGCTTGCTCAAGGCGCTGGTATTTGTTTTCCCCTCGATCATTGGATGTCCGTCTCAGCCTCACACCGTATTATCAATCACAACTCCCTGGGGACTACACAACTCTTGCTGCCACTATTCGCACCGAGTTTAGTGTGGCTCTCTCATCCTAGTGAGGTACCCAATTCACAGTTGGGTGGACTGGGACACATAGTCACAGCACTTTGTCCATGTTTACTGCACGTATTCATGTCGCCACCATCTGGTCATATGCCAACGGATTCGTGGACTCTTTTAAGTGTACAGGGCTGTACACTAGGGTTTGTGACAACACGGAAAGAGTCTGCACACAAAGCTGACTCCAAGGTTTAAACCCTGTCACAGGTAGACCTCAACCTCGCTGAATCACTAGCCTGGCGCTTTAGGCAGCTCGCCCACCGCTCCCCTCTTTGAGTGAGTGAGTTTACTTTTACGCTGCTCCCAGCGATATTCCCGCAATATTACACAGGAGACACCAGAAGTGGGTTTCACTCGAAGCCCAACTGCGCACGATGTGGAAAACAATTCATTTCACATTCTCACAACAGGACGGTCTGTTTTTGGCTTCTGGTATTCAGGCATGTAAATCTGGTGTATTTAGGACCGTAGTTTCTAATTCCATTTCATAATGCCTTCTGACATGTCTAAAGTTAGTATCCAAATGATATATGGTAATTATCTTGATGACTCTTCCAGTCTGGCACAGGGGCACTTAATCCCGAGATGGGCCATGTAAAGTTTTTATGGTGTTTTTGTATGCCATAGCTATTCTGAAAATTTGTGTAAAATTGGGGCAACCTTAAATAGTCTGTTTACGTATGCAGGGTCAGGGAACCGCCTTCTTTAACATTCGCCCTAACCAAGATTAATATCACCCTAACCTCGTGAGGATGAGTAATGTCCCGTGAAGCTGTCCAGATGTACATGAGGTAGTTTATGATCTATTGCTTGTATTACCAGTTTTTATCATCGCATAACAGATTAAAAATGTAGAACGCCTCGGAGGATGTTGTGGTATCTTGGGAGTACCCCGATAGTAAACTGCCATCGTCCTCAACATCTGATTTCAAGGACTCCGGTGTTAAAGTACATTCACATTCACAGATTGCATTCACGTTTCACTCCTTTACCTTATATCTGGGGTTTTATTACTTGAGTTTGTTTGTAGTGTAACGCCGCTCTCAGCAATATTCCAACTGAATGCCGATTTGTAAATAACCGAGACGGGACCAGAAAATCCAGTAGATCAACATCATGCCAACATCAACATCATCAGCGACCATCATCGTATTGGCGCTGAAAGGAGCTGTCTGGTGTTCGAGAAGCATGTGCACAAGTGCCGACAAAGTTATTGATTAATTAACCTGTGCTGTGCCGTCGCCATCCTTTTTCGCACACCTGCTTGTCCCTTTCTTAATTTCTTTGCACTCCTTCCTCGTAACAGAATAGTGAACTGTGTAAATATATTAAGAATAGTTTGTTTAACACTTTTTAAAAAAAAAAATCACGGCTAACATTCTGCAAAAGTCTCACCGAGGGGGCCTAATCTTTTGAATATGATAAGCATTTCACTGAGTATTATATGTTAATTAGTTTTCGAGTTTTCGATTGCTGTTCATCGGTCCGCTCAGAGGGACTGTATGTGGTATTGAAGCGATACTTGTCCAAGTGATGTATGGATCACACTACTGTGCATTAATTTAATGCGGTTGTTAAACCAAATGTTGTGGCGAAATGCAATATTTTAATGAAAACATGTTCAGTTATCCGTCTGAACTGATTACGACATTCCCGCGTCAGCTAAAAGTTTGTTGCATCCCCAAAACACACAATGTAGTCTGAAAGCAGTCACCCAAAAACACACAATGTAGTCTGAAAGCAGTCACCCAAAAACACACAATGTAGTCTGAAAGCAGTCACCCAAAAACACACAAACCGTAAAATTTACTACGTCCATAATACCGGCACCAGCCACTAACCATTCCTTGTTGATTCAATTTAATCACTGGAATATATGGGTGTGTGCTTCTTTAGCATAGAAGATTAGGTCAGGCTTGTCGGAGAGTCGACCTTTCACAACATATACATAAGAACCGTAGTTCATCTCGGCCAGTAGATTCAAAACCTGGGGAAATCTAGACTTGATTTATTTAGAGCTTTAGCACTGCAGGGAGAGCTAGGCTTAGGGAAAAAAATATGGTTCAGGGACTGTGAGACAGAATGCTTGGTTACCTATGTCCTGAGCAATTCTTTCACAGACAATTACACTCTTCTAATGTGTAGAGTAAGCACCTGCCCTGTCGTATGTATATATGATGAAAGCTCGCTATACGCGCGATCAAAGAAACTCCGCGACCCAACACAACCGTGTTCTCTACAATGGGACAGGTATTCGTGTGGCATCGTCCTGCTTTATTGTCTTATATATGACTTCATGAGTTTAACTCATGTTCAAAACACATCTGAATGTAATGAATATGCATTTTCTGGCTTTGTAAAAAATTGCATGACTGCATTTTAGTCCGTCTGATTGACGCATAGGGAGGTGATAAAACCACGAAAACTAACTGTGCACTCTTAAATTAGACTGTTAGGTATTAACCGTTTTCTGAAGACAATATCGTCACAGTCTGGAGAGATCATATATGACAGAAAAGTCAGAGTTTACATGTAGTAATGCATACATCAACCTCGAACTCCTGAATAGAAAACGATATCCTGATAATATATTTAATGTTGGAGAAGTCTGTTATGGATATTCAAATGACGACTATTATGAAACGAAATTAACAGATACGTGGCTGAGAACAAATGACGCTTTTAAAGGTCTTTTACGAGAACGTCCCATTGTATTTCACTCATCCCTAATCCACAAGGAAAACCTGTTACACTGTGGTATGGTTTAAGGAATCATCAGCGACGGAAAATGCTTGTGTCAATCACATTGAGACAAAAATTACTTTACTTCAAACATTATGTCCCTGTACGCTCTTTTTTTCATATTTTTACAATAAAAGAACCGAGTCACCTCTACAAAATAATAACTGTCGCTATATTGTCATAACATAATTTGGATAATATATAAAACACTTCTAATTTAGAAATTTCTACTGCAATTTGCTGGAGCAACTTACTCGCCTCTGTGCAGTCCCTGAACGTACATACGTACAACATATGATACGAGTAAAATAGGTTTAAGTTCATATTTCGGATTACAACATGAAGAGCAGAACAGTATGAAATAGGATATGGAGAAGGGGGTTCCACTGTTAAACTATTAACTACTGGACTGGGTCAATACAATGTTTGACGAAAGAGATCTAGAAGAAATGACAATGTTGCATTCTAAAATGCTGTATTAGTACATTGAGGCGGGTGTCCGCTAATTGACGCGACTGGCGATGCTCATACAATCAACCACTGGGTCCCGTTTCACTTAACTCTCGTAAGCCTCATATTCCGTAACTTTACTCTATTACTCAGGCATTTGTACCTCTTCTAATGTAACATGGGAGGTCCGACTGCTACAAGAAAAGATACGAGAGCTCCTTGAAACGGGGCCCTGGGTTTGTAAAGTGTGATACCGCCTCTGTGGTGAGCATAATTAATGGGGTTCGATCCCGGACCACGTCAAATGAGCTTTAAATGTTACAGTAATTGAACGAATGCTACGAGAACATTCACGAGATCTTAGACTTACGAGAGCTTTGTGAAACGGAGCCCTGGGTCTAGATTTTTTAAGCTCTCTTAAATTAGCGCTAAGATAGTCGTAGGTTAATGTTAATGCATGTCACGTACGACAATCGTAGCGCTAAGAGAGCTTCGAAAATCTAGATTCTGGTTTGTAAAGTGCGATACCACCTCTGCGTGCCCACCATGGGGTTCGATCCCGGACGCGTCAAATGACTATATGTTACATAAATATATACTATTAGAAAGACATATCCATCAGCCTTACACACCCCAACCCCAACCCCCAGCCACACACACACACTCACATACTCATGCCGCATGTGCACTTGCACCTACATTTATACAAATATAATATTCCTGAACGAGTCGAAACATCTTGTGAAGTAATTCTTGATTCATTAGTGAATTAATTGTTAAATATATTGAAGAGGTAAATTTTGTTGGTATCAGGGGTATGCTATTTGTCACCATAGCCACGAACACTTACCTCTGAGGTTAAATACACTCGACTCGCTGCACAGATCGGAGACACTGATTCTGTCCGTTTAAGTGAGTATCTATTTGAATATCTCGGTAATAACAATCGGTTGTTACGCCCAATACTGCGTTCACAAGCGGCCAACCCCCAGCAACACACGTCACGGATACCACATTGAACAGCAATTATGCGTCGCCCAGTTGAATAATAAATACTGCTTAAATTAAAAAAGGCGCATGTTTCATACAAAGGCCAATCCTTATTTTAACAGCAACTGAAGTGGACTTTTAAGCACTGAGCTCCGTGAATGGGAGCGACCACCCTCCCGTTGTTGTTCATGCCTCAGTAAATAGCCACAGTGTGTTTAGCGTTGACGGACAGATCATTGCTCTAGTTGACGCACTGCCGTGTGTTCATGATGTCACTTAATCGCACCTAGAATGTATTGGTGTAAGGCTGCATAAAGTATTAAATGTTTCTAGGGCACATTTTTTCCGAAAGGGACGACGGCGGTAGGATTTTTTTTGAAAACATATTTTACTAAAAGAAGGTGACAAAGAAGGAAAACTTTTTAAAATTTTGCTCTCAGAAATACAGTTTGGAAAATTTAGCATGCGTTAATCAGGATTCAGTCACACTCGTTCTTAAAGACACCCATTCTTATAGTGGACAAATGGGTGATCGGGACGCCGTCAGGTCAAAATTATTTTTTAATGGTAATAAAGCATTGTTACGCGCACAAATAAAAATGAAGCGCCGATGCCCGAGAAACATTTCACCTTTTATGTATAGCCTTATTATCATAACTTGGATTACGTTTTGTACAGAGTGAATGAAGGCAGGGAGACGTTACAGTCAGTGTTACCACTACTGTATCACAGAGGGTCTACATAAGCCCATATCACATATCATATAAACTGCGTACATTGTATCTTTTCTTATTGACGACCTTCTGACGTCACAATATGGCTGAAACATAAGCGATGTGACGTAAACTTATAACTCGAGTATCAGTTGCCGTTTACATGTACCGACCAAACTGTACGCATTAGATAATGCATTTATCGATCTACTTAGTGCATGTAAATACTCGAGCGATCTATTTCTGTCCTACTGAGCATGCATTTCAAGAAGTCAAGTACCAATCTAAAATGCACCTTATGCTTCTCAAACATTGTAACCTCCATTAAACGCGAGAGCTCACACCAGTATCGTATAATACATGATACCTCCTCCTTCCCCCTCACCTCTCGACATTCCCCCGGCGACTCTCCCCACCCTCACATTCAATTACCACTTCCCGAGTAATCAATGTAGAGTTGTAATAACTCACGTCTGTTGAAGAAGTAAAATTATTTTTGCACTTAAGTTAAAAGTCTGCACCATTTCATGCTATTAGTAGAAATCCTTGTATCACCTTAAGCGTTAATTTACTACTAAAGACAAAAAGAAAGTCTTGAATAACAGCGACTTGTGTTTTTATCTACATCTTAACAGCACATCTTCAAGTCGTGAAGTGCATGCGACGCTGACGTAATGTAGTACTTTACTCAAGGGAAGGGTTTCCCTGGCTGAGATTTATTACATGCAATAAATTTCATTCTTTCAGACAAACATAAAGGTGTAATAGATAATGATCAGTTTTATAACTGATATCCGTTTCGCTGGATACAGAAAGTCTGCTCTCCAACACTCTGCGTAAACTAGTACATTATGCATCTCTCTGATAAGCTGAATACAAATATGCTCCAAATATGCATCAAATCAAAGAAAATAACACGACCCGACACGACCTTGTCCTCACACGCCGCATCAAAAGAATGCCATCACCTCCACTGCATATCAAAGATCTGCCTCTATATACATTAACATCAGACATTAAAAGCTACCGAAGTATTTGCAAGCCTTGTAATACACCAATAAAGAGCACATTATATTCTACAAATAGCATCTGTGCACAATCAGTTGTATTATGAATAAACATAAAACTTTATCATGAATAGATAGGTGATCGATGTAAAGTGTTTTAAGTGCAACTAAAATGCAAATATACCTGAAAATGATTAGTCCATGCCTTCTGGCGACGTCGTTGCGTGCGCCTATCTGATTGCCACGCAGGTAAGACAAGGTTTCAACAAGGTAAGTGACCAGTCAGCTCTTTTGTGGAACATGTATTTTTCATGACCGACTTTGAAGTAAAATCTATAAAACCCCTGTGACTGATGTGGCCTTTACCAGTGCTTGGTAATGGCAGGGAACGAGACATACCTTGTCGGAGTTAGAAATGTCAGCCCGTTCGAACTAACTCGTACCTGCCTACAACAAAATTTACTTATTTGGAAACAGCGGAAAGTTGGATGTTTTTTATCGCGGGCACATTTGTCTCCTAATTGGGTGAATTCCGCAGGAAACTATAAGTTTCTTTAATTGTCAAGTAAAAAAGTTAACATGAGAGAAGTTTGGGAAGTTTAAACATTGCGAGATTGGCTAATTGACATTGTAGGGCAAATGGTGATTAACGTCGTCCACAGCACCATTTCAACGATGCAGATATTTTTCAGATTGTGTTGCATTTCAGATTCATAGACGAGATGTTGAATGTTATCAAAAGAACAAGAGTGAGTGAGTTTAGTTTTAAGCCGCTATTGTCAATATTCAAGCAAGGTCAAAAGTATCAAAAGTAATGACGGTGGTTGCGTTAGTTTCAAATATCAAGTTAACACTACCTTAAACGGTATTTTATGACGCATTTTTCCCTTGAAATGATGCATACAGGCAGTAAAATGTACATATTGTTATATGGGAACAAATAGAGATTTAACTAGTCATGTAATACAATACACTTACCGGTTTCTAAATATACCGTCTCCTTGACGCGATGTTAGACTGTCGGCTCCCGGTTCGTGAATGTATTGGAACTGACAAACTCATCCGCGACGTGACGTCACTGTGTTCTGTTATTATAAGCTGACGTAAACTAACAGGACGTTATAATCTTATTGAAACGACCGGCAAATATCGACACTTACTTTCGGGGTCAGGGGATCATTGTAGCAGGAAGGGTGGGGTTCACACGAGGTTACAATGGGGCGTAGCCTTAAAGGGGTGGGCACGAGACGTTTCTCATGGAAAAGGGTTGGTATTGTTAAATAACAGTTCATTTATGAATCGTTATATCAACACATTCGTGAGGTATGTGGATATTCCCAAACATGTGTAAAGGAGCGGTCATTTCGGCCGATGTCCGCCTTTCAACCCGAGGAGTGTGCGGTCATGATGAATCTATAAATAGTTCAAACAAAGGCAGCTTAAACAAATTTGTTTCGTGCACAAAAACTGATTCAGTGCTCCATGAGCAGGATATAGTCAACTTAGATGAGGTGATAGATTAATAAAACACAGGTAAACTTTAGTAAACAGGGAATATCCTGGTGTCATACTGTTCATCAATGCTGTCTACCAGTCAGTACCTGATAGGGCATCTCTACAGATAATCTAGATATTATGTATGGCACTGGCATGTGTCTCCTGCACGACGGCTGGTGTAGCGACGCAATGAAGTAACGGTATGGTATGTGAGTGAGTGGGAGTGAGTGAATGTGTGAATAAGTGAGTGAGTGTGTTTGGTTTTACGCCGCTTTAGCGATATCACGGCAGGGGACACCAGAAAATGGGCCTCACACATGTACCCGGGTCTTCGGTGTGACGAGCGAACGTTTTAACCACTAGGCTACCCCGCCGCCTCGTGTGTCTTAATGAGAGATTATTATAGTACTATAGGTACTTTCGTTTACATGGCCTGCTACTTTGAAGTGAATGGAATGGCTGGTTAACGACGGGGGTCTTGGAGGTATACCACTATCGCCATCCTTCTAAATCTTTGTGGTATGTAGGATGTCTTCGTCTGTAAGATTACTTATGCACTATAACATGTGAAGTCCGCTATCACCCTGCCATATAGTCCCAATGCTGGAGGGGCGGTTGGGTAACCGTGTGGTTAAAGTGTTCGCTCGTCACACCGCCGTGTTCGATTCCCCTGATGGGTACAATGTGTGAAGCCCATTTCTGGTGTCCCCCGCTGTGATATTGATGTAATATTGCCAAAAGCCATAGTCACTCGCTGACACCAGGTCCGGTGGAAGGGGCATAAAGGAATATTCAATCACTTGCTCGTTAATACACTACTGCACTATGGAGTTCGCGGAGTCTCGGGTATTGCCCTAACATGCCAGATCTCTCCTTGACTGGACAGCTGAGGAATTTATGGAGTCTTCTTCGAAACCCGGACACTTACAGTCGGGATCTGGAACAAGAAGGTTCCATTCTACACGGAAATGTTTGTTTTATCAGGAAATAGGAATTATTACCTGAGGCTGCATCAGCAATTTTTGCAGGTGTTCAGCGCAAAGGTCTTTCTCAACATTGAATATCTGGACCTCCTTTCACACAGCACTAAGGTATTTGTAAGTCACTAAGGTGACCTTACTCCACTGGTATAGGGATAGGCGACGGCTTAACAAGATTCAGTTGCTTGTGGGTGTTGGCTTATGCAGCTTTGTTTGTTTGTTTGTCGCTGCACTCAACAGTTTTCCGACAGTATGAGGTGACTTACGGGATCGGGTGGTCAGGCTTGCTTACTTGGTTGAAACATGTCCTCGGTTCCAAGTTACGCAGATCGATGCTCATGCTCTTGGTCACTGGATTGTCTATATAACTGAGTGAAGCGTAAAAATAAACTCACTCACTCAATCCAAATATATGAGATGCTTACGCATGAAAACCTCGTTTACATGAAGATAGCGTCCGGATTTGGAAGAGTGAGTGAGTGAGTGAGTGAGTGAGTGTGATATGTTTGCGGTAATGTTAGAGTCATGTCACGGATCGGGCCTCTAGGAATGGACTTAGTACAGTGAACCCACATGAACCAGCGCCTCAAACACAAGACAGATGCACCTCCCATCATAGAAGCAATAAGTTAAACAATACCTCACAATACCTTTCACCGTTCCCTTAGCAGTAGCAACAGTTGTCACAACGTCTTCCAATGTCTTGCGCCTCACGTTTGACTGAACTCTGAGCTATGTGAGTGACAATCCTACGCTCCTCTCGCCATGACGTAATAAATATTATTCACACATGCGTCAAGAATGAGCAGCGTACAAGCAAAACTGCCGCTGCTGTGTTAAATAATGTATTCATGACATATGATATGTTTCTTTCTGAAATGCACTGACTAACAACTCACGTCTACTTTCACAAAAACGTCATCTGGAACTCCGGTAACTTCCGTTCACGTCACACGGTAGTGACAGAAGCTAGACGGATGCATTTAATTATTTCGTTTGGGAAACATTTAATAAACATGTTTTGACGAAGTGAAAGGATTGTTTTCCGCCACCACCTTCATGCAGAAATTAAAGGTTTGTACTACACATTTTGGAGGACGCGTTCTTTGATTTAGAGTGAACGGTGTCTCTTGACAAAAAATGTTTGCTACAGAGGTGCACAATTGCACTGGACAACTGAACATAAGAAAAGATCAATTAGAAAACTGAAATGGGTATTATAAATCTCAATGGCAAAGAAAACAATTTTTATTTAATTTATCAACTGGGCATTTGAAATTCTACGAGATAAGAGACTGACCGAGTATACTGCTCCTATTAGTTCTGACAACGGGTTCATATATGGTTGGTACGTCGACTTCGGATCGTCTCATGGATAGGATGACTGGAGAATTACATACATGCAATACTTTGATGAAGACAAATGATGAATACGTTGGTGAGACGAAGGCATAGTTTAGTTCAAACTTCTTTAGTTGCTTTCACAAGACATGACAAACGAGTATACATGAATGAGGTGAGTGGACTTCCAGCTCAACCCCAGGGCCTTTCCTGCGAGCGGCATAATCCTGCTCGCGGTCGTCCCCACAAAGACAGTCGGAATGCCGGTCTCCACACTCACATCTCACTTCTCATCTCTCACGTGCAGTAAAGATGTGAGCATACATATATATAGTTTTTAACAACAATAGACAGGCAAAGATTCAACAATGGACAGATAGAGAAGCTAATAGCACTTCCTTCTACAGCTGATTGTGATGACAGACACAGCCAAGGGGGATGACCAATAAAGGCCATAAATGTCATATACAGTAATTAATGGAAGTCACAAAGAGGAACAAGGTAGCTGACAAAACAATGTACTCTGCGGTAGTGATAAAGATCAAGATTGCAGAATAATAATAATAATAACTAAATATCATATAGCCTGGCTACATAGTTTTTGGTCTGTAGAAATATTTGGACATGGCTGTCCTGAAGTAGACACTATAACAGTTCCCTGAATCCCCCAACGGAATTAGTAAGTGTAAGTAAGTAAATGTCTTTGTACGTATCAGTTGGCACGCTTGAAAGAAATGTATCTCATGTTTCTCCCCGTGTGCTTTAACACTGTTCCAGCTGTATGATTGCTGTCTGTAATTCAATCTGGACCAGACAACCCAGTGATTGGCATAATGTGCATTAACCTGCGCAGTATTCTCGTGACAACTCGATCACTTGATATGGAAAATATGGCTATCGGTTTCTGAAACAATTTCCACCTGTATCGTCACGAGTATTTCATGAACTGACTTACGTGTTGGAATGAGTGAGTGAATTTAGTTTTACGCCACACTCAATATTCGTAGGACATCAGAAATGGCCTTTGCAGGCTTTGTATCCATGAGGGAATTTGAACGTGCCTTCAGCGTGACGAGCAATCGCTTTAAGTACCTACCTACCGAACGCAAGTTGGTTAGTTTCTTAGTTGGCCACACTCAGCAATATTCCAGCGATCTGTAAATAATCGAGTCTGGACCAGACAATCCAGTGATCAACAACATGAGCATCGATCTGGGCAATTGGGAACTGATGACATGTGTCAACCAAGTCAGCGAGCTTGACCACCCGATACCGTTAGTCGTCTCTTACGACAGGCATAGTCGATTTTTATGGCAAGCATGGGTTGCTGAGGCCTATTCTACCCCTGACCTTCACGGGTCTTTGTGTTAGAGCTCCGGACATATAAATGAATGAAAAAAACCCCTGAAATCCTGTCTGCTGTAAAATTGGCAACCCTAACACTAGCAGTACTAATTACAATAGTAATATGTGACAAGAGAAACCATCAAAGGGAACTTAAAACAAGTCCTTTGTCATATACAAGAGCATATAAAGTTTAACTTTATGACCTGTTTTATCACTGATAATTTGTGTTTAATCATAAAGACTTTAGTTTAACACCACACTCGTATTTGTTTGCTCTGTGACGACAGTCAGTGTGTATAATCGGGTCAAGGTCGAATGTCCAGCGATCAACCTTAAGAGCGTCATTCCATGCTGTTGAGATGAAGTGAGTGAGGGACTTGGGTTTTACGCTGCTTTTAGCAATATTTCAGCAATATCACGGTAGGGGACACAAAAATGGCATTTCACACACTGTATCGTACCATTGCGGGGAATCGAACCCGGGTCTTCGGTGTGGCGTTTTTACCACTAGTAGTAAGTGGGCCTGACCACCAGATCCCGTATGTCGTCGACTACAACCCATGGGTCACTGAAGGCTAATTATGTATAATTTATTCACATGGATATGAATGGCAACTTATGTTATGGCATCTTCAATCATACTTTCATGTCAAAATAATGGGGTGCGTTTCATCATAATCATAGGACAGGGCAGCGAGGACATCGTGACATTTTGTGAAAACAGTGTCACCAGGTGCAAAGACACGCCATGGGGCGTTCCCGACAGATCAACCGATCAGGCGCGCACTGCTATTAAACATGTTAATGAACGGCTGATTGAGCTGTAACTCGTACGCCGTGCAGTAGTCTGCCTCACAGTGCCTCTTCCCTACTCCCAAGTCCTCTCTGCAATGCAAAATCCTTAAATGAAGCAAGTCTAGATTTCTCCAGGTTAAGGATCTGAATCTTTGGTTTCCCTGGGTCTCGTTTTCCATTGAAATAGGCTTGTTTCCGACTGTCAAAATTACATATTCAGAGACTAATTTAGTATTAGTCCTGATGTGTGCTCGTTCAGTCTAACGAACTGGACTAACGCTTAGTCTCAGAATATATAATTTTGATAGTAACATTTAAATTGAAAAGGGGCCCCAGGGAGACCAGATTTTCAGATCTGAATCTGAGGGAATGTCGACATGCTTCATCAAGGGCTTAACATTGCAGAGAGGGCTTGGCAGTAGGTAAAATAATGCGGTTCAGGAACTGTGAGAGAGACTTAAGTCTACGATACAGAGGCTGTTGGAGATGGGCACGTATTTTCAAGGGAGTGGTTCGGGAGCATGATGTATCCGGTCAGAAAGATGACACTCGTACAATGCACTATGTTAGAATATGTAACGCTGTATTTTTATAATTTTACTCTTGTCACAGACATTATTAATATACATTTTTGTTGCTTTTTAAGGCGTCTAACTGATGTAAAATGTTGGCCACGTGAAACAGGTTTTCTATAAACCAATGACAATTGAAAGTAAATGAGTATTGTTTTACGCAGTTTCTATGTGGAGATCGAAACGGGGCGTGTAGAGCGAATCCTTTCAATATTGTCTACCCCATCGCCTCACAATGGTAGCAAACACAGTAGGAGTGGGTGAATGTTATGTTAATTAACCTCCACGCAATAATGCAAGCTCAAAGTGCTGATAAATATAAAATATCATTGCAAAACGACACACACTACTGTCAATCATCAGAAATATATTAGATATATGGTATACTGAATATCAGAAATGACATCGATGAGTGAGTGAGTGAGTTTAGTTTTACGCCGCACTCAGCAATATTCCAACTATATGACGGCGGTCCGTAAATAATCGAGCCTGGACCAAACAATCCAGTGATCAACAGCATGAGCATTGATCTGCACAACTGGGAACCGTTAACACGTGTCAAACAAGGGTGACCACTCGATCCCGTTAGACGCCTCTTACGACAAGAAGAGTCGTCTTTTATAGCAAACATGGGTTGCTGAAGGCCTGTTCTACTCCGTTCCTTCACGGGTAGAAATGACACCAAATGTACACACGTACATATATGCAGTTATGTGCCTTTGGCTGTCAAGTGATGATGACGCTCTGATCATGAGAGCAATTGGAAGAGTATTCCGTTATTGTGCAGCAGGTACTTCACATGTTCCATCATTGTTTGAAGTGTTCTTGTAGGCAGAGAGCTGAAGGTCGCAAGTTCGATCCCCGGTGCCTTCATACCAAAAGACGTTACAATATTGTACTTGCTGGTCCCTGTCTGGCGCTCGGCATTACCAGGCAGAACTACGACCGATCGCAGCCTGGTTCTCTGGGTCTGTTGCGCCTGCGGTAATGCTAAGTGTCGGAGTGTTAACTTAGGCGCAACAGACCTAGGGAACCAGGCTGGGACCGGTCACCTCGGAGTCAGCAGAATGTGTCTGAGGGAGGTATTCATGATTAAGTGGGGCATGGTATCTCAGCGAGCCTGCACTATTAAACCAGTTTAAGTTATGGCTTGTGCAAACAGCCACCACACACATATACAAGTCGTCAAATTAGAAGAAATTCTTAAGTACCCCTTTTAACATAACCTCAGCGTGTACGACGTTCCAGATATCTGGTGACTACATATAGTTAATGTAAGACCGTTTTGCTCCATTCACTCAAGAACATGCCTCAGGCACGCTCAAAATCGGGCTTTTCGTCAACATTCAACTACTCGCGAAGACCTTGACTCGAACCTTGGTCTTCAGCAACCCATGTTTGAATGGTCACCTATGGTCCATGTTGTTGACCGGATTGTCTAGCCCAGACTCAATTATTTACTTATTAAAAGTAAACCTCCAAGGAACGTTGAAAGTTCTTGAATTTTTTTACTTACTAAGAGATTCCACTTGAGTTGGTCCCTTATTAATTCTATTCGATATATTTCCTGAATCTTGTCATTCCTGGTTGGCACATTTTTATCATCGACAATGCCGACAGATAAAAACACCAGATAGGCATGTCTTGGTTACAGCATCATTAAAACCTTAAAAATTCTCTTAAAAATCCAGACATTTCATTCTACATGTATATCACTGCGAGCCTTGGGGCGTTATTTTTCATGGTGAAACATTAAGGCGTGCCAGAGTACCCGCTCAGCGTTCTCACATGCATGATTAACAGACATTGAAAATGCATGAGACTGTATCACAATACATTACTCTGGCGATATTATACGGTATTACTTCCGGCTTTTTTATGGCGTGTGATTGCACTGTACTGTTCTGTGACATGCCTTTGCTCTTGATCTCGTCAAAAAGGCATAAGAGTTGACATTTATGCAACAGATTACAGATGGGCGCTCTTCTTTATTTGTCTCAGCTGTCAAAACTTACACAAAATCAAACAATTCTTTCAGTCAGCTGTGTAATAATAATACTTATAATAATAGAAAAAGAAGACGGAGAAAGAAATAAAGAAAAAGAAGAGATGATCCATTTGCATTTGACGTTTTACCTGCAAAATAGCATGCGCCAAACACGTATTATCCCGTTTAGTGGATATTTATTTTCTTTATCGGACCCAGGCCTGAATTAACATATCCTTTCTCTGGTGGGTGAACTCAATACCAATGGTATACTGAGAACATTTGCCTGAGACACCACCTTGGTGCCGTTGAACAAAGCGGTTCTAGTGTTACGGTAACCGTAAGCCCCACACCGTAACATAGACTTGAGGCAGTCATGGGGTTATGGTTGTGGGTACAACGGCACCCTGGGGCTCCTTTCACGAAACAACCTGTACTAAGGTTAACCTTAACTCCCATTCTTTAACACTGCATACAGACAGACTTACGATCACCTTAGTGCTTCGTGAAAGGAGGCCCTGGTCTGCATGTGGTGTACGAGCTTTTGAGTGAGGCATGACCACAGCACTGGAGACTCTGGAGAATCAAGCTGTCCTTAACAACATTTAACACGCATAGAAAATTTGTAAAGCATAGAAAAATAATTGCTGCGTACCAATTAAGCATTTAAAATGCTAGATACACAAAAAACATTTGCGTACGGAATAATTTTATAAAAATCGCTTGGAGGATGAAAAAGACATTGCTTGCTGTCTGACTGTCGGCAAAACTTTGTTTTATGAAATATTTTACAGTATATTTAAGTTGGGTTTGATTAGGAAAGACAAAGGCACTGCACACCTGCTTAGCATCTTACTCAATAAGTAAACTTACTGCTTACTTTACTTGACTGAGTAAAATTACGTGAAGACTCACATATCTGAAAGCAGTGGGAAATACCCACTCAAAAGTGATGATACTCTTTCCCCAAAAAACTATTTGGAGCTCTAGCGACTCGTGTAAGCTCTGATTATCTATACAAATAATTTCATTTCATATGAAAAGGAGCTCCAAGGGAGAAAAAACAGAATCTAGACAACCTTCATTAAGGACTTCAGCATTGCAGGAATTGGATGAAGGGAAAATAATGCGATTCAGGGACTGTGAGGCATACAAGAAGCTGCTGAACTCCTTCCCCAATCCTTTTACACTCCGCGACTAAAGTTGCTTCACGCACCTGTTTCCTGTCCTGCACATTATGCACGTGGGCGTGTGCCTCCACGTGGACTTTGCTGTGTCGCCTGGTCAGTTTGTGGGTGTTTGGTGTCACCACTGCTTTGGGTGATGCATTCACATGGTTTCCACTACAGATCCACCTTTGGCGCCTAGGTTAGAATTTCATGGCACGTGATCGAGATTGGTTGTCCTCTGGCGTTTACACCCGTGAAAATCCGGGTTAGAATTGATCTTCATCAACCTATGCTTGTCTCAGAGGCGACTATTGGGATCGGTTGATCAGGCTCGCTGACCTGGTTGACAAATTGTCCCCCAAATGCGTAGATCGATAATCATGAGGTTGATCACTGGATTGCCTGGTCCAGACTCAATTATTTACAGACCACCGCCATAAAGTTGGATATAGCTGTGTGCGGCGTAACACTAATCTAAATCACTCTAGCGTTTACGGTTCATAGCTATAGATCAGCGAGTGTTCCGCGCAGGTCTACTCCGAAGCGAGTGCGATCCAAGTTGAATTTGTTTATAAAATGTTCATTTGCTCATTTTATCATCAAAGAAGAATGAAATATGCGTTTCTGCGCCTTCCACAATCCAGTGTTTTTATTTCCCCGCTGATGAAGGCTATTATACATAATACTAGTATCATTTTTCAAGATCCCATCCCATTTCCTGCATTCTATATTCATGTGATTCATCAAACAGCAATATTATTTTGTTTCCATTTACTGTCTCAAAACGTCTGATTGTTCCCTGATTAAAAGTCGACATTTCTATTAACATTTTGTCAGTCTTGCCTAATTCCGGAGTTTCGGATCAGAGAAAACAGAAATCAAGGTGTTCTTATTTGCGTTAACGACGCTCTAACGTGCTGTGTAGATCATTCATTATAACGCCTGTTTCGGACACGGCGACGATGAGTCCTTTACACCGACGGGCGAGGCTGTCGACAGTGACGCAAGCCGTGCCCACAAACCTCAAATACCTCTTGTAATGTCGCCACGCATGTTCAAACTATGCCACGCCTCTTCGCGCAGCGCCATCTACAAATAGACGGAATGTAGCGCGAGACTTGCGGAGGGACGTGATCGCGGGGTTACCCACTGATACAGGAAGCATGTCAGCAGTACAGAGAAGGATTTATGAGTCATGAGGGAAAGGACATGGTTATTTTTAGCAGGACTATTTATAGAAAGGATTCCGATTGTTTGACGTGACAGAAAGGGAACATCACTGATCCGATGCATTTCTGTGACGTTCAGGTGATATTCTTGTCTGTCATGCAGACCCTGGAACAAATATATCCAAGACAGCAAATGAAAGTCTAGAATATGTGGCAAACCTATATCACCACAGTTTCGGGCTCAGACTGAATACTGACGTCCCCGGGCTACTTCTCATTATATTTATTACTATTACTTATGAACCGATTAATATGTTCATTTCAAATACCAGTGCGAGAAGGGGAGTGAGTATGATTTTATAGCAGAATTCCAGCGGGGGACATCAGAAATGGTCTTTACACATTATACCCATGTGGCAAAATCGACCCCATAACTTCGGTTAGACGTTTAATCTATTCCGCTTATACTACACCTTATCAATGTGGGAGAGAAATTGTAGATAATAATCATGATGAACAGAGGAGGAAAATTAACTATCACATGGAATACCTAGATTTAAACGGAGAACAGGGACGCCTCAGACAACAGACCCGTGAAGGTCAGGGGTAGAATAGGAAACTCACGCTTGCCATAAAAGGCGACTATGCCTGTCGTTGGAAGCGACTAACGGGATCGGGTGGTCAGGCTCGCTGACATGGTTGAGACATGTCATCGCTTTCCAGTTGTGCAGATCGATGCTCATGATGTTGATCACTGGTTTGTCTGGTCCAGACTCGATTATTTATAGACCGCCGCCATACAGCTGGAATATTGCTGAGTGCGGCGTAAGACTAAACTTACTCACTCACTCGTCCTTAGATAACACGGCTCCCTTGTTTTTGACAAGGAATGTACTAACAATTACATCGGATTTTATGTTTTAATGATTGAAGAAGGAGATATGATTTTCTTGCATCAACCTTTCTGCTGCTTTCCAAAACAATACATTATGAAATACCAAAACGACATTTCATGTTGTTTCCAGTGTTCTTGACAAAAACGCTGGAACATATTTTTTATTATTTTAATATGCTTTTCAGCAAAAAACTCAAAATCACTCATAAATGATCATGTCTAACTCCTGTGCTCATGTTAGCGGAAGGAATGTGCGAGAAGTCAAATGCATCACCTTTGAAACTGACAACTATATGAAACCGTTATTTGTCATAATTAGACATGAACACTTAATGTACTTTCACAGCGAAAATTCGAATTCAACCGTACGAAAATCAACTCAAATCTAATAAAAGAAAGAGCAACTGTCACTTTTATAGCAAATACGTAATAGATTATGTGATAATGTCAAATTATGTAAATGCAACAGAAATATGATAAACAATTCAAGGCATACAGTGCATATACAATATGACGCCTTGTATTATTAGCATATGACGTTCTTGTTTCGTAACCTCGCCTCATTGTACATTCAGAACTCTAAATATTAGTGTATAGCTAATGTTAAACCCTTTTCTGAAAATACATAGTTGTAAATGAGTCATATTACATCTATACTAAAATTACATAAAAAAGACGTTTATTTTTTATATTTTTTAAAATGTTTTGTTGTTTTTTAATACGGCGCGCTGGCGAACGTCAGTTCTAATAGTGCAATATTCTCTTGACACAATGACCAACTATTCCAAATATGTCAATGATCCCCAAACTATTTTTAACTCGATCAATCATGAACCCGTGGGAACAATCGGTACCATGTACGACAAGATCAAATGTTAAGGTGATGTAAATCAATCAGTCAATCAATCATAACTCCCGTTTCATCTCACAGTAACATGTCTGAAGATTTCAACCAGGGCAACCATAAAATGCGTACAGAGATTCGATCTAATTCATATCGACATATCAACAGTATTTTTATTTTGCATGCCTATTTCGTCAATTCCTTTCACATAGCATATGTTGAACAGCTTCTGAAGAAAGTTTTTTTGGAGGGAATCAAAGACTGCACAACACCGCCATCGCCCGCAGCGATGAAACAACAATATAACGCTATCTCCACTAGTAATAACCCGCCTCTGCCCAGGGCTTGGAACCGAAAAGATAATGCATGTGTGGTCGGAACATGCCCCAGAATATATTTTGCACTAATACTGAGACAATGACCTTTGTACTGCCGGTTGAGTTTGCAATATTAGATTTGCATCAATATTATTGATACTTCACCGCAGCACCCCCGCCCCACCACCATCTCACACACGTGTATGTATCAATACCGTAGGCAAGGGTTAATATTTGAGTATAACACTATTTTATACTTCTTAATTATCTATAGTTTAATCACCACTCATCGGAACAATATAACATTGTGAAAATGGCGACAAAACTGTTTACACGTCATGTACTTAACAAATACGCTGTAATACTTTTTTTATTAACATGTATTCGATGAAATTCGAAAAATGGCGACAAAACTGTTTACACGTCATTTACTTAACAAATACGCTGTAATACACTTTTTATTAAAATGTATTCGATGAAATTCGCATTTAGATATAAATATAATTGTTCTACTGCTTGTTTGTCAATACATATAATTTTTCAGTCACATCAGCATGAATGAAATATCGACATTAACAAAAATAAACAAAAAGGTTACTTACTGGATAGATAAAGTTTGTATCCGTCCCGTTTGCTTGTTTCCTATGTCCGAATATTTCTCTGCGCTTCTCGGAGTGATAAGGAAATGACAAACGTTGACTAACAACAACGAAATACAATTGGTTCGTTCGCCCGCCTTTCACAATATAAATAGCGGAGTGCGAATAAGCATTAACACCGAACCTGAATAAATTAAGACATCTGTCCTTTGTTGCCTGTTAAGGATTAGCCTAAGGGCAATAACCGCTGATAAAATGAATTTTCTCGGAAGTTAAAACTGTCGTCTGCTCTCCTAGGTTGACGTCATGGAGTGAAATTGACATCGTTACACCCATGAGAAGGTCGAGAAAACCATGCATACGTCACACCAAGGCTCTAAACAATATGAAACAGAGGCAGAACTTCAAGGAACAGGTTGTTATTGTTTGTGAGAATATGCAAATATCCCTCAGACAGTTACGCAATCGTAATTAGACGCCATGTTTTTAAGTCCCTAGTACCCATGCAAATTTTGTTTTGTTTTGGTTTGATTGTTTACTATTTTACGTTGCATTCATCAATATTCCAGATATATAATAATCAGAAACTGTTAACAGCGTCCAGTGAGCAACTAGTCAGATGGATACCAAGCGCTATATAAGTGAATTATTATTATATCGTGGCAGCCTGTAAATCATCGAGTCCAAATCAGACAGTCCAGTGATCAACAGCATGAGCATCGACCTACGCAGTTGGAGTACAACGGCATGTGTCAACCAAGTAAGCCAGCCTGACCACCCGATCCCCCTAGTCGGGTACTACGAACAGCATTGCGTAGCTTACGATGAATCCTAACCCGGACCATCTTCAAGGTGAGCTAGTGTAAAGGACTTCTGAACTACAGTGGTGATCTGGCGTGAAGGCGTCACAGGGGATTGTAACGCTAAAAAAATGTCATGAAGGCATGTACTGTTATTAACGGGGTCATAGCAGTATAAAGGAATTCTAGAGCTAAGACCCCGTTAAAATTAGTGACAGCATACATACTTTGATGGCAGATTTTAGCATTACAGCCCCTGTGTATTAAGTGTCCTCGTCACGATATGGCTGAGATATTGCCGATGTGACGTTAAATATTAACTCACTCACTCACAAGTGGAAGGCGCTTCAGCTGCACCGATAACGACATCAAGATTTATGTCAGTCACCGGATTGTGGAGTCCAGATTCGAATTTATAGTCAGCCGTTAAACACATTTTTCTTCAACCGATTAACAAAACACAATTCGCAATGAAAGTATTTTTGAAACAATTCATTCCTTTGATTAATGCGTCTTCGTGGGATTTAAAGCTGTTTTATGCCGCAGACTATCTACGTATACCAGTTTTGTGATTCTCCAGGCGGCGACAAACTAGCAAACAAATACACAAACAAACATGCACACATATATGTTATGAAATCAAAACAAAAACCAGCTGTCTAAGCCAACACCCTGAAACAGTTGAATCTCCTTGTTTGGCCGTCGCCAGTGTTATTCTATGTACATTACTGCCACCTGTAAATATTCGAGCATTTATAAGGCAAACTATTGGTTGATATCATGAGCAACATTTCTCATCCTGCCTATGTTCGATGACACTTTATACACCCTGGTGCTACATTTCGCTTTAACCTATTCGCACTCATATTGCAGTGAAAAGATCTAACTTGCCTTCGGTCATTTTTTTCCAGTCAAGCCAACGATCATTTTATTATTAGTTTGGTGGAACTCCAAGTCCGTAGTTTGGATTCTTTGTTGGGGTGCGGGTTTGTTGGCTTTTTTCAAAGATGAACTGAGTTTGCTGCCGTGTGTTCACCGTCAGCTGTTTTTGTCTGGTAGGCATTTGATGTTAACAAAATTTTATTTTGGGTTAATGGGTAGGGGTAAACGTCAATAAAATGCCGTTTTACCACCTTTATACGATAAGGTGATGTTCACCGCCGTCCTTTCCTTTGATGCCCTTCGTTGTCATAGCTGGTGATTAAAGCGTCACGGCAAAGGCCCGGGTTCCATTCCCTACACGGGTACAATGTGTGAAGCCCATTTCTGATGTTCCCCGCCATAATATTGTTGGCATATTGATGAAAACGGCGTAAAACAATACTCACTCACTCACTACTACCACTGCCTCTTATGCTACTACTACTACTACCCCCTCCACCACCACCACCACAACAACTACTACTACTACTACTACTACTACTACTACTACTACTACTACTACTACTTCTACTACTACTACTACTAGCTCATTTATATTGCGCATGACTCCATGAATATTTCATGCTCTAAGCGCACAGTCCAAGGGTTCACTGACTTGACTCATCACAGAATGCTTGTTTATATAGACATGTTTCGAGTTTGGATTTACACAGAAAGAAAGTGTCAAAGCCTTTAAGGTATTTAGGTAACTGATTCCACTCAGTCGCAGCTGCAAATGAAAAGGATCTCTGTCCATAGGAAACTGTTTTGGTAACTGGGATAGTCGGCAAATATCTGGACTCTGATCTCAAAGATCGAGCCATATATGGTACGGTAGAGGCACGGAGATACTCGGGAGCACCCCCCCCCCCCCCCCGCCCTTCCCTCCCCCCCGACAGACCTTGGTACACGGAGCACAGGGTCTTATAGCTTATCCTTTGTTGTACCGGAAGCCAGTGGAGGGTACGAAGGATTGGGGTTATGTGATCATACTTCCTGGAGCAAGACATGATCCTGGCAGCAGTATTTTGAATGCGTTGGAGTTTGTTTATGGCAGCCCATTGCTGTAATCATTTCTCGAGATCACAAGAGAAAATGCCAGGGTAGCCGCTGAAACTTGACTTAGGAATTTACGTATATTGCCAATATTGCGAAGTTGCTTTGAGCAGACTTTTGCAATATACGTGACATGTTTGGACATCGATAGTTCACTATCCAAGATTACTCAGTCCCAATCTGTAGACCATGTAGATCAGAGTGCTCGCACCTTGAACGTGGTCATACTACTACTGTTGCTGTAGCTGAAACTGTTGCTGTTGCTGTTGCTGTTGATACGATGTACTTACCGGGAGTAATCAGCACAGTCTGCCTATGTTGAAGGTCAATTGAAATGTCATAACGCTGTCAAAGTAAACTAACGTACAAAAGAACGTTACACACCTGGTCTGGTGCTTTCCATATTGCCCAAACAGCATCAATATACATCCTTGAATGTAACGAAAATCATGAACCCGTCAACGTCAATTCAGTCGTTCACAGTGGGCGTGGAACGTGAGACGTTGGCAACGTCGCAACTGGGTTCTATATCTGTAGTGCTTTGGCAACATATACACAACGGCTGTGACTTGTATGCGAAAATCAAATACGTTTCAAACAAAATATTTACATCGATTTTTTAAAACTGATCCGAGAGCACCACACGTGTACTTTCTTTTGTACGCCAGTCTAGCCGTATTTACCTGTTACGTGTAAGTGTGTCTTTTCTTCAGTGAAAAACACGCACATTTCCAAAAGATCTTTGGACATGTTATCAAAACCGTTACAGATTTATATTGAGATCTTGAATTGTTTGCCGTCTCGATCTCAAGCATAAAGAATTGAAGTGTTTAGAAACGCTAATGTTCAGGTTATAGAGTTCTGTGTCAATAGGCTCGTGTTGTTATGGAGTAAAATACATGTAGGGGCGTGCCGTGGTGATAGTTGATGATGATGATGGATATGGCGGTGACGAGCGAAGTCTCTTGAAGGGGCGACTATGGGGGTCTGGTGGTCAGGCTCGTTGACATGGTTGACACATGGCATCGGTTCCCAGTTGCGCAGATCGATGCTTATGTTGTTGACCACTGGATTGTCTGGTCCAGACTCGATCATTTACAGACCACCGCCTTAGAGCCGGAATATTGCTGAGTAAAGCTCCACTCACCCACTCTTGAAGGACCACACTCTCACCACAGCTGTATGAATTAAACATTCCGAATGTTCGAATCTAAATCGTCCTGATAATGTTTATACGCATTGTCCTGTGTTTCACATAGTGCAGACTAAAATTCAGCCCCAGAAGTGAACACATTTTACTAAGAAGACCAAAAGATGGCAAAATCATATTCATGAGATTATTAAAAGGATCCCAAAGACCTTATTCATTCTAGACTAGTCAAATACATGTATGGTGTATATGCTGTATTGGGTATATTTGGTTCAGGGTCTAAATGACAGACTAACTAGTGGTAAACCAATAAGACTAATATCGCTGGTTGTCTTCCCACATCAAGGGCAGTGGAGTAGCCAAGTGGTAAAAGCGTACGCTCGTTACGCCCAAGAACAGGGTTCAGTTTTCAACATGGGTACAATGTGTGAAGCCCATTGCCGGTGTCACCCGTTGTCTTATAGCTGGACTATTGCTAAAAGCGACGTAAAAAATAACTCACTACACCTCCCCCCCCCCCCTCCTTCCCCCATCAAGCTGACACACCATGATGGAACTGGAACAAAGATATCTACTCAGCGTTGACTCACTCACTCACTCACTCACTCTAAACACGTTTTTTTTCTTGTCATTATAGTTTCGTTGTCACGTGTGCACTATTTGAAGACATTTCTAAAGAATACAAAACTCTTTGGTTCATTGAAATATAACATTGCAATATCATTCATGGGCCTGATTTTATTTACACTAAAATATATTAACAGTAGACATCGCTTTCAGGCCTTGTTTCTGTTTTGTATATGTTGACCGTACGTCGGCCTTCCTAACAAACTGCATTTCATTAACACTGGCTTTCCACACGAAATGAGGTCAGTAGGCTATTCAAGACGAAACTAGGTCACTCCGCGTTCCGCAAGTGACGAACCGACAAAACTGGACCTAATGCGACATGCTGTAAACGGGTTTTCATAACATGATATGGAAATCTGGTTCTTTCTACTCGTAAAGCCCATACTTGACTCCAAAAACCAATATTTCAATTCTCCATACGTCCCCATAAAACGACTTTCACCAAGCTAATACAAGTAGACAAAAAAAAAACTAGCTCTGAAAAAGAACTGTTTTTTATTCAAAATGCCTTTTTCTTTCGTGATTTCAATTCTGTATGTTTAGCCAATGTTTTGCTTCCTATGACGTTATCCCCCGAATAAGACTAAGTCAAATACTTCGTGGTAAAGTTGTAACATAAGATCCTGAAAGACAAACTCAGGTACCAATGGAAGTTAGGCACCTTTCGGGATTCGAACCGGTAGTCTCAGAAAGTGGCAGCGAACAGGCAGCACACAAAGTCTGCGATCTAGCTCACTTAGCCACCGCTGTTTTCAGAAAAATGGACGTTTGACAACTGATAGTCCAGATGACGTACTTAGTATAACGCACTGATATGTATACCAACAGGGGATGGTGGGATAGCCTAGTGCTTGAGTACTTGCGTCTTCGCGACGGAGACCCGAGTTCGAATCCGCTCATGGGTACAACGCGTGAAGCCCATTTTTTGTGTAATTTTGTGGTGTACCCCGCCCCGATATTTATGAAATAATGCTAAAACCGACGAAACGCCATGCTCACTCACTCACCCTAATATGAACATATAGTACGATTTGCAAAGTGTAGTACATGCGACATATATTTAGTTGTTTCACTAATGAACTGAACTACTACTAAAAAAACACTGCGTAAAACAACGGTCACCGACATAAGTAGAGAAACTTCGAAATGTATTCAATTTTTTATGCAAAGAGAACAGAAGACAGACCAAGTACTAATAAACCATGGCGGTTTGACATTCCATTAATATAGACCAGGATCGTCTGCCACTACCACCATGACACATTTGGCTTATACGAGGCTTGTGCACATATATTGATGACGTCATAGAATATGGTAACGGCTGTAGAGAAGCACTTAGTCCCTGAATAAATAATTTTGATAGCAACAAATAAACCCATTTAAACTGAAAAGATTCTAGAGAGTTGGGAGATTCACAATGAACCTAGGGCTTTAGAATTGCAGGGAGGGCTAGGTGGGAGGGGAAGTAATGTGGTTCAGGGACTAGAAGAAAACGCAGTGTCTAATGGAATTGAAGGAAAGGACAACTTGATTTATTGAAACTGCTGAACGTTTTTAGTTCCCTGAAACTTGAAAACACTTGAAATAAGACAATTAAATCTGAAAAAATCACCTTTTAGAGCCAGTTCGCGGCATCTCTCATTTCCGTTTGAAATGAGTATAACAGAAATGAGTATTACCTCAATACGTGACTGTTTAACCAGTACTCGTCCCATTTCATAGTCGCTGATACCCGTGAAGGTCCGAGTTAGAATAACCCATGCTTGTCGTAAGAGGCGACTAATGGGATCGGGTGGTCAGGTTCGCTGACTTGGTTGACGCATGTCGTCGGTTCCCAATTGCGCAGGTCGATGCTCATGCTTTTGATCACTGGATTGTCTGGTCCAGACTCGCTAATTTACACATCTCCGCTATATAGTTGGAATATTGCTGAGTGCGGCGTAAAACCAAACACAAGCACACAATCCAATTACTCTGAACGACGCAAAGCATCGTCATATAAGGCTCCGGCTATAATTAGTATTTACTTGCACATGTCGATTGCACTTTTCACTTGAAATTTACTTAAGGATTGACGTCGTGGATTTTTTTGCGGTTCAATGACATATGAACTTTGCTTTGCGGATTCACGTAGTAGGCACATCGGATTGCGATTTGTAGTGCAAATTGTTTTAAGCCGGCACTTGACGCTTTCACATTGGTTTCTCAATACATGGATTATTTGTTTCAAGTTGAAAACACTGACTTTTGGGTTTTAACGGTGTGTTTCAAATAGACACTTCGGAGTCTGAAGGTCATTTCATGAACCGTTTCACGACTACGATTCAGAAATCAATCGGACGACAGCAGAAAAATTCCCATTTGTAGAGTGTGTGAGTGAGTTAATATTTAACGTCATATTGGCAATATTTCAGGAATATCGTGACGAGAACATGTTTGATATTGGACTGAAATGTGTGTACATTATAAGGACCTGTCGTCAAAGGACAGTAGAACAACAAGAATATCACAGTTACAATTAACTGAAACTAATATCACTGTTTGGACAATACAATTAGTCTGTTGTGCAGACCCAGAAAGTAAATATATCCAAGAAATCCCACGCAAGTCTAGAAAATGTGGCAAGTCTAGATTTCCTCAGCTTAGCTTCTTCTGAAAATGAAGTCTCAGGGCTCCATTTCATTATGTTGGATTTTTTTTCACTATGAACGTTTTTTTTTCAGTAAAATATTTTCATTTCAGAGACTAGTTGCTAGTTTACAATACAATATAAAATAAGGGCTATACCTCACCAACAGCTGAAGGCAGATCACCATGCTAGGGACTCCAATCTGCAGAAATGCGCAACGACGTTGTAATGTAACGTACGGAGGACGATCTGTGGGTATGTCGGCAGGTTATGGTAGGTGGCTACCTTGTTGTCTAACGCCGCACTCAGCAATATTCCATGTGGTGGTGGACAATCCAGTGATGAAGAGTTTGAGCATCCATCAACGCAATTGGGATACGATGACGTACGTCAACCAAGTCAGCGAGCCTGACCACCCGATCCCGTTAGTTGCCTCTTGCGCCAGGCATGGGTTACTGAAGATCAGTTCTAATCAACTGGCTACCCGTTAAGATCAGGTTTAGAAATGATCTTCAGCAACCAATGATTTTCTTAACATATGATCAGGAGCGGGTAATCAAGCTCGTGGACCTGGCGGGCACATGCCATGGTATCTATATTGGATAGATCGATGTTCATGATGTCGATCACTGAACTGTCTGGTCCAGACTTGATACCAGTCGAGCACCGTTAACGATATGAGAACAAGGAACAAAATATCGAGTTATCCAAACTACGAGACACCCGAAGTGGACATGCCACTGTCTACAATAAGTAGATTTCATGTATATTTATTTGTATATTTATTCTTACTCACAGTTATCAGTAGCGTTTAGTCGTGACACTGAGCACTTCCTCATTAATTCAATCATAACTAATCATAACTGAATAGCAGACAAGTGACACCTTCAACTCAGTTAGCCGTAATTACCTCAAGCTACCGCATCCCTTTGATTCATTCCGCGCAGTGTGGAAACGTGTGGAAATCTGTGGAAACAATCTCAGTTCAGAGGGATACTTGCCCACAGAAAGGATATCGAGTTTCTTTGCAAATATCGAGTAAAAGGGGTAGTTTTGCATATTGGGACAACGAAGTTATATCGAGATACCCGACATATCGCGACATCAGTATCAAGTTAAAAAGCTTGAATAGTGGTAAATTGTAAAGGATTTTTGAGTTATCAGAGATTGACACAATTGCTCAACTGTATTTACATATTATTTGGAGTGAGCGAGCGAGTGAGTGAGTGTATGAGTGTGTGCGTGTGTGAGTGAGTTAATATTTAACGTCTCATTGGCAATATTTCAGCCACGTCGTCCGTGATAAAAGGTGATAAAACTAGAATATCACAGTCACAATAAAAACTAGTGAGGAAAGTTAAAACTAGCAGCTCTTTTGGACAAAACAATCTAAAATACCGGCTTTACACCACCAACAACTGAAGGTAGACCACCATAGTAAGGACCATGGGGACTTGACATATTATTTGGAACATTGCTGCATGTCTTTGAGTAGCAAGAATTGTTTGCTGGGGACCCTTTTAACCCCGCTTCCTTAGCGTTTGTAAGAATACATGTATCTGTCAACAACATGTAGTGGAACATGCATTAGGAAGGTATTTACATTGTCATAAATTCACAACAAATCCCTGCCTCTGCAACATGTTGTTTGTTATTTTACAAACAGTTCATGTAAAATAGGTTTATGGGATAATTTGTTTGCTCTACAATGGCATGTAACAAGGCATCGGATGTCACAGAAAACAACCAACACCCATATTTACAATGTTTCCAAGACGTCTATCTACCTCTTTAGACTTTCTTTCAGCCCCATACATGAGCATCAACAAACACGTGAGTGAGTCTAGTTTTACGCCGCCTTTAGCAACATTAAAACCAATATCACGTCGGGGGACACTACAAATGGGCTTTACGTATTGTACCCTTATGGGTAATCAAACCAGCGTCTTCGGCGTGACGAACGGACGCTTTAACCACTAGGCTACCCTACCACCCCATAGTTGTAAGAAGGAGGATCGAGTGGACAGGCTCCGAAGTGAGTGAGTTAAGGTTTTCGCCGCACTCAGCAATATTCCAGTTATATGGCGGCGGTCTGTGAATAACGGAGTCTGGACCTGACAATCCAGTGATCAACAACATGAGCATTGATCTGCGCAATTGTGATGCGGTGACCACTCGTTCCCGCGCCGTCAGTCATCTCTTACCCACTCACTCACTCAACGTCAGCGTTACAATATAAGCAAAAGTACGATGCTTCACATTTCCTCAACAAACCAGTTCAGTCCAGCTGGTTTAATCACAGAAGCGGCGTTGTCCTGCAAGATTAATTTATTCACCAGCCTCCTTGTCAACAAAACATGTTCTACTGGTGTTTCCTATTCTGGCGGTACTTACAGTTATCGTTTGAAAAAAATAATACAAACAGTTCTTTCCTTTTTGTTTTTAAATGAAGAGACTTCCCCTCTAACATCTGCATCTATCAACTGCTTGATCCATCAGGTGTATTATCGCTCTTGAGTTCGATCATAAACATGCATTGATTGGTCGTCCGCCGCTGACTTTTCGAGGCGTCTCCCATTCTCGCGGCATAACGAGGAAGTAACGTTCTGAAGTGTAAGGAAGGGGAATCCTGTCGGAAGGGGCGGGGAAAAGTTACAATTGTCCAAGTTGGTTATTACTCACGAATATTCGTTACATTGCAAAATTTTGATAATTCACAGACTTGGGCCACTTCCTAGTTACTGGTCAGCGATGTAAACAACCGCTAAGTATCACTCATCGGCGATCTCGGCAGAAAACGTGTTTAGGGCGAGAATAGGAAACCCGCGAGAATAGGAGGTGGCCTGCAATAATATCATCTGCAGGTATATTCTGTATTCATGCTAGAATAATGCGTCAAATATCAAATCAAGTTATTTCAGCAGACCAAACCCCTCGAAGTTCAACGTTTCGCACGCTGACAGGTGAGTGGAACGTTCTCTTTGATTTTGTTTTCCGATATTATGTGTCCTAGATCTCAATATTCAGACATAAAGTTTTAATGAATAATGATTGCCCCAGCTTTAATACTAGTATATATCTTCAAGAATGTTCAAGCACGTTCTGTTCATGACTTCGATTACATGTACAAGATAACTACGAGATAAATCTCAGCGAACAAGTAGAATGGTTTGGGCGTGGTTTATTTCATGTCTTCAAATATTTTCTTTCATGATGTCGGATCTAGTACTGAAGCCTAGTAGAACCAAGGTGAAAACAGTTTTTGCCTCACTACCTACGCAGGAGTTATTAAGCCCTACGCAGGACATAGCATCTCATACGTAGTACTTAATATCGCCAACGTAGAACTTAGTATCTCCTACGTTGGACTTAATATCTCCTCTGTAGTGCTTAGTATCTCCTGCGTAGGAGATATTGAGACTAAAATATTTCACTGTGGCCCTACTACGCTTCCTTAGATCTAGAGATTCGAACTTGGGCTCGCAAATTCATCACGTCGTTGATTTGCCGTTTTGGAGACGACAGTGAGTTGTCCCCCTTTTGACTTCACCACCACATTGTTGATTGTTAATAATATAAGTTGTTCACTAGTCACGAGGGGGTCATAGGTTAATGTACCCTCGATGTTTGTTTATGTTCCCTGAGCAGGGTTGATGTACCCTCGATGTTTGTTTTTGTTCCCTGAGCAGGGTTGATGTACCCTCGATGTTTGTTTATGATCCCTGAGCAGGGTTATTGTACCCTCGATGTTTGTTTAAGTTCCCTGAGCAACCCATGGGCCCCACGGGACCAGTGAACAACGTATTTGCCTTACTGAACACCTCAATGTCCCCATGGCCCCTAGTGTGGTGATCTACCTTCAGTTGTTGGCAATCTATAGCCCATTTTTTAGACTGTATTGTCCTCTATAGTGGAACTGTTTTAGATGTAATTACTAGTTTTACATTCTCTGTGATATTCTAGTTGGTTTTACTGTCCTTCGTTGACAGGTTTTTATAATGTGCCATTTACCAATATGTAGTTTTGTGATTCATCGTTCTCGTCACGATATGACTGGAATATTGCCGATGTGACGATAAATTTTAACTCACTCACTCACCTCAATGTTAATTTTGAACTGTTTAAAGCATAGTTATCGGATCGTAAACTTCAGCCAACCTTTATGAATTAAACGATACGAATCCTGCATCTTGCTGTTTTGTTGAATGTACCTCGTATGTAAGTAGGCTACACTGAAAATAAAAGGTGAGCGCTTAGCTAATCCGAGAACGACATTTATGTGTGAGGAAAGATAATAATACGTATGTCACCAATGGCTTGGGGGCTTGAAGAAAGTACACCAAAATATTATGCTTGTTCATTGAAAAAGCAGGGAATGAAACAGAAACAGACACCTTCAAACGATTTAAAACAATACCTATATTTGGTTTTATATTTCTACTGGATGATATAAGCTTAGATTGTGACATACCTAACAACTTACTCTAAGATAGCGCTTTTTATTGAACCGTACAGTCAGTGAGTAAGTGAGTTCATTTTTACGCCGCTTTTAGCAATATTCCAGGAATATCACTGCGGGGGACACCAGAAATGCTCTTTACACATTATACCCATGTGGTAAATAGAACCCGGGTCTTCAATGTGACGAGCAAAGACTTTAACCATTAGGCTACGTCTCTTCCCGTGAATGTTGGGGTCCGGTCTTGCAGCAAGGATGTCTTGCCTGACTGTATTCATTTTGCCATCACAAGGGATAAATATTATAATGTCAAAACAATGAAGGATCTTTTTAATATTAATTATCATTGACTTGTTAAAGGAAGCAGAATTATTAGATACATTTTGAATAATATGTTTTGTAAACAGAAAGTTTTGAACAGAGGCGACTAACGGGATCAGGAATATTGCTGAGTGCGGCGTAAAACTAAACTCACTCACTTGCTTTTGAACAGAGTAGACTTTCAGCAACCCATGTTTGCCATAGAAGACGACTCAGCTTGTCGTAAGAGGCGACCAACGGGATCAGGTGGTCAGGCTCGCTGACTTGGTTGATCGATGCTCATGTTGTTGATCACTCCAGACTCGATTGTTTACAGACTGCCGCCATATAGTTAGAATAGTGGTGCGTTATATAGCATACACAAACACACACGCACACAAACCATTAAGAATCCAAAGCCACACAGTGTTCAGGGTTGCTGCACAGCTACGACAGTTAACCTTACCATCGACGTGGGCCAAGTCAAATAGCTTGTCCATCTGACATGAACTTCGACTTGTACCTATGTCTTTGTCAAACATCCGCACCCTAGCCTTTCTTGCTAAAATACGAAGCACATTCGTAACGTTCATATCGTGCTCGGACAACTACCGCCCATTTACGCCTTGCCCACCATAAAGGGTTGATAAGACTCTAAACATTTCTAAAATAATAAAGCCGCCATACCCTTTAATATACTGAAGAATGACATTCTGAACATCACTGCGAGTGATGTCCCTTGAGCACAGCAGGCAGGCAAGTGAGATGGCTATATTGAGACCGACTCATTTGTCCTGCTTGTTTTTGTCCATTACCGTAAATACAAGTCGGCGTATCTCTGGGTTACACTTTCGTCAAAGTGATACTGGGAAAGAACCTCTTCTCTCCGTGTAATTTAGACAGAGAAAACTCAATGCCAAGCAGACGGTGTCCTTTTAAGGATGAAATCCATTTCTGTTGCTATTTTGTTAGAGCATGAATCTTCCTGACCGTGTATAATTTAGCAGAAGGTGATTAGATTTCATCCTGTTCTGATACATCAAAATCTGATGCAGCTTTTGCCAATATTTCAGATTTTTCATTTCTAAGAAGCCTGACATGAGCAGGCATCCGTGAAAGTTCAACGTCTCTAAGATCTCTACTGAACTCAGCAAAGTGGAGGACTAATATTTAGATTGAATACTGCCTCGCTGAGGGAAAACCTGCAAGGATTGCTTGTAAAGCACTGACACTAAATCATTCATCGCTACAGGTCTTCAAAAAGATAATGCAAGACATTTCGGCAACGACTGAGGCAAGTTCAGCAGAAAATCCTTCCAAGTGATCCGCTAATCGAACAGAAATGGCATACCAGCGTCAATACGACCTGACACTGGGCACTTAGACACATCAGTATAAATCTGCTGAGCACTGATCCACTGTCAACTTCTGATGCAACTCTGGTAAGGTTTAACACGAGGTGCTGGTTCAGACGCATTCACTTGTCCAGTATATCAAAATAAGCTGATGGAAGTTCAAGGAACCAATGTGACTTCCTTTGCAGAAGAAAAACATCGATATCATGTACAATATGATGGAAAGCACTTCTTTGAGAACGCATTCCGTCAGACCCCATACCATTTTCCCAAGAATCTGGAACATATTTTCCCAACGCAGTTGACGAAGGGGGTTTAATTCCCTAAAGAGTGAATGAGTTAACGTTTGTAGTGACATCGCCAATATTTCAGCCATATCACGATCTTAACAAATTACAAATTCACGATGACATTAAGCTTACTGACGAAGGATAGTACAATAATATAATAACGAGATTATTACAGACATAGAATTAAAACCAACATGTAACAGTAAAATTAAACATATTTTATAAATAATACAAAATATATAAACGGGCTAGAGATGACCAGCGACTGCAAGCAGGTAACCATAAAAAGGACTTGCTGTGCGGTTGCATCTTGCACAGACTAAACCCAAACAATGTCCTTTACATGGATTTAACGCCTTACAGTTGCCGTCTGAGATTTGAAGGCAGTTGAAGGCATGATTTAAGGTGCAAAGCCCCAACAGAAGTTGTTCTGACAAAATCGTTGGGTCTTGACAACATCACGTCTTGCTTTTCAGGGTACATGCAGATCCATTGTCAAGGCAGCCAAAATGATCTATTGAGGTCTATTGATGGTATTGTATAGCACTAATGTGGACACTTCGAAAAGCAAACATATATACTAAAATATGCCGCAGTCACCCTCAGCTGGAACTTGTGGACACGGAAAAAATTAAAAAAAAGATTTGCCCCAAACAGGCATGTCAGTAGCCAGTAGCAAAACAATGGGAAAGAGCACATGCCTCATTCTATATCAGTAAGAGCTTGTGGACATCAGTTAAATGCTAACATAAATGCCCAAAATGTCTCATTCAACAACACCAGCAGCTTGTGTGAAAATTCAATAAATGGTAGAACAATTGCAAAATGCGCCTCATTCAAACAACATCAACTGGTGGTCACCACTAATGAGTGAGTTAGTTAATAATTAACGCCACATCGGCAACATCTTAGCAATATCGTGACGAAAACAAGTCACACTATCAATATGAAAACATTTTGAAGAAAGGACCTGTCGACGATGGACAGTATAAGTGAGTGAGTGAGTGAGTTTAGTTTTACGCCGCACTCAGCAATATTACAGCTATATGGCGGCGATCTGTAAATAATCGAGTCTGGACCAGACAATCCAGTGATCAACAACATGAGCATCGATCTGCGCAATTGGGAACCGATGACATGCGTCAACCAAGTCAGCAAGCCTGACCACCCGATCCCGTTAGTCGCCTCTTACGACAAGCTGAGTCGCCTTTTATGGCCAGCATGGGTTGCTGAAGGCCTATTCTACCCCGGGACCTTCACGGGTTGGACAGTATAACAACTACGTTATCATGGATATGGATCTAAAACAAGTATGGAAAATAAAACATTGTAATTAAAGCAGACAATACAGTATAAAACGCGAGCTATTGATTGCAACAACTGATAGCAGGACACCATACCAGTGACAAATGTCAGCACAATTTCCAAATTGGTGTATGCGCCGTTGAAGCCTGAAACAAGAGATTTTATGCAACTTTTAAACCGGAAAATCTGAAACATGAACTAAAAGCACACGTAAAATATCCCTGTCACAACATCATTCTGAACATATTCCTGGTGCAGATTAGGATCAAATACCGCATGAAATACATTCTATAGAGTGAGTGAGTTAGATTTTATCTTTAAATCGGCAATGTTGACAAGAACAATTTAATGTCTATCAGTATTAAAATCAACAGACCGCCAATAATAGGTAGATCACCATAATAGGGTCCATGGAGACTTACAGTACCTTTGGTACCTGCATGGACCCTAGCTGAATTTAAAAAGAAAAAGAATAAAATATATACTACGATTAGAAGTTTGGCCGAACTAAATTCACATAGAATGTTGTGGAACATTCTACAGAGTGTGCCAGGAACAAGAAATTTCTGAAACACAGCTGAACTCTTTAGAATGTCGTCAGGCAGAAGAACCTTCTGAATAAAAACAAGAGGCACTTTCTAAGGGATACCTATGTGACAGCATTGGTTGTCTGGTTGGTTGTTTTAGCACGCCAGTCAGCACTATTCCAGATATATATCGAGTCTGGACATGACAATCCAGTGATCAACAGCATGAGCATCGATCTACACAAATGGACTAGGATGACATGAGACCGCCATGACAGCGAGCGTGACCACCCGATCCCGTTAGTGGCCTCTTACGATAAACAGGAGTTATTGAAGACCAGATCTAACCAGGATCTTCGTGGGTAATGGATGAAGCTGAGATGTTGATTATTATGGATGAGTACTGATATTTTCACATTTACCAATAAGAAAGTTGTAACATTCTTTTTTTCTTGTGTACAAGAGCTGTTGACTAATTCATAGTCGAATTTCTTTTGACTTTGTATTTCAAATTTACTGAAAAAAGCAGCACGCTATCATGTAAACGGTTCTGTAAGCATGTATGAATCATGCTTGTGTATGCATATTGGTGTGCATTGATTGTTTGTATCTGTGTGTATACATAGATTTTACAACATCACCATATTTGCCATCTTAAAATGTCATGACGTATATTGATTTTAAATGAAAAATATTGTTTTTTGTTTTGTTTGAAATGAGAGGAGTCGCCTTGACGTGGTAATTAATTGAAGACCGGGTTAATTCCTCGTCACCCGTGAAGGTCCGGGTTAATTCCTCGTCACCCGTGAAGGTCCGGGTTAATTCCTCGTCACCCGTGAAGGTCCGGGTTAGAATATAGGTCCTCCGTCACCTTTGCTTGTAAGAAGTGACTATCGACATCGGGTGGTCAAACTCGCCGACTTGCTGTAAAATACATGTAGGGGTGATGGTGATGATGATGGATCTGGCGGTGACGAGCAAAGTCTCTCGAAAGGGCGATAGTGCTTGTCGTAAGAGGCGACTAACGGCATCGGGTGGTCAGGCTGGCTGACTTGCTTGACACGTCATCGTTTCCCAATTGCGCAGACCGTTGCTCCTACTGATGATCACTGGATTGTCTGGTCCGGGACTCGATTATTTACAGACCGCCGCCCAAGAGGTGGAATATTGCTGAGTGCGGCGTAAAATTCACTCATTCTTTCCTTCATGCCTCGTAGGATAAGTCAGAAATCGGTTGAAGATTTTTTACTGTGATGCTTTTGTATGATTTAACATCATGGTCAATTTTTTTACTGTGATGTTTCTTGTATGATTTAACACCATAGTCAAATGAGCTGTATACAAAACCACACTGAACCAAACTCACAAACATTCCATGGTTTAATGTCAGTGTCGATGGAACGGTTCTCCTCTCCAATCAACACAAAATCGATAAAGCAATTCACTACGGCTCCAAAGCTTCACTTTCGATGGTGGTTCATAGACGGCCATAAAAGCCATAGCAGATGCATAGATAGAACACAAGTCCTCAACATCGATACCACTGATCAGCGTTTTGACCGCTCCATCAATGTCGATGCCTTTTGCGTGGGCGCGGATTGCGTAGGCGAGATCCGACTGGGGCAGAGTGACTCATTTCCGACACGGACCAATTTACCAGGGTACCGGGACGCTCATACAGCCGTCAACTAAACGACTGTTTGGTGTATTTATAGACGGTAATTGTGGGATTTGATGGTTTTCCTTGCAGTCGGCCTGTCATTTACAGAATATATTAAATGTTTCCAGGGAGACGATATTTCTTCAGCTGCAACAGCAAAACCGGACAGGCTTTAAAGGAAAATCTGAGAGCCTACGTATTTTGTAGCAGGACAGGTTGTTTCAGTTTTCTCACAGTCTGAAGCATAAGCAGTGTTTTTCAAGCAATTTGGAACAATAAATATCATATTTGATGTGAAACATTTGTGGTATATTTGATTGGTGTCACACTAATATGTCACAAAGTTAATGAGTTAAAATTGCCACACATATGATGAGTAGCGTGTCACACAGTTAATTAGGTAGCTTTCACATTACGTTAGTAGTGCATGCCACTTATTTTTTGAGTAACACATCAATGTTTACGAGTAGTATGCGCAACATATTTGATGAGTAACGACCAAACACACACGCGCGCGCGCATAAGCACACACAAACGCGCGCGCACACGCACGCACGCACACACACACATTCAGGATGGAATTTGCCTGGACAGTATTCTGTCTGACCGAGACACCGTCATCGGACAATGTGAAGATAAACGCTTACAGGAAGTAAACAGAAGACGACGACCATAACATCTCCTGTGTACAATGTATGGATCTCTATATCGAAGATGAAGTTAACATTATATTTTCCTGTCCAAAACATTCTGCACTCCGAATGAAATATTTACCTTGGTTAACCTCTGTTGTGTCAAACAAATGTAGCTTATTTGTTCACAAAATCCACAGACAATCAAATAACTATATCATTATGTTTGAATCATGTATCTAATGGACGACTTTCGTAATTATTAGTTACGTACATATCTACGTAGCAAAATAATATGTTCTGATCTAATTGTCCCTTAGGTCATATGACCTGCTGTTTTGAATAAACGCGTCTGAGTCTCATTCATCTGATACCCGTGGGAGTCCGCCTACATAATGTCCCACATATATCTAATATATTACTATACCTCGCTTTTGTTGATTTTTTCGGTTTTTTTTATTTCCTTTCTTTTTATTTGTTGTTTGTGCTGTGTGTGTGTGTCAAAACAGGTTGAAATATATATTTGGACTTTTTAAGATTCATATAGGTGAAATATTGCTGCCATTTATCCTATTCATCTATTCTTTTATAACAACTGAGATTTGAATATGTATTTTGACGTTTTTGATGACAAAGCTAAAGCAGTTCAGACAACACTCATCGCAGCGAAAGTAAGAACATGTACTTGGAGTGAATGTAATTTTTTTTAGCAATATTCCAGCAATATCACGGCGGGGGACACCAGAAAATGGGCTTCACACATTGTACCCATGTGGGGAATCGAACGCGGGTCTTCGGCGTGACGAGCGAACGCTTTAACCACTAGGCTACCCCCCGACTACATGTATTTGGACATTTTGTCGATGGAACACTTACTAAAATATTTTTTTGAAGATGTTTCTTCCTCATCTGAACTTTACCACTATCTTGAACCATTTGAGACTCTAATTAAACATAAAGTTTCCCCCTGAACGTGATATATGACGGATATTTGTATTTTATCATATTACTTTTATTATGATAACATAGGACAAAATATTCGCCGCCTTTTGCAGTAAAATGGAGTTTCGATTTACGCCGCACTCAGCAATATTCCTGATATAACGAGTCTGGGCTAGACAATCCAGTGATCAAGAACATGAGCATCGATCTGAGCAATTGGAAATCGATGTGTCATCAAAGTCAGCGAACCTGACCACCCGGTCTCCTATGACAAGCATAGTCGCCTTTTATGGCAAGCATGGGTTGCTGAAGACCTATTCTACCCCGGGGCCTGCTTTAATTTGTTTTCAAAGGAATGGTGTTACAAATAGAGTGAGTTCATTTTTACTCCGCACTCAGCAATATTCCAGCTATATGACGGCGGTCTGTAAATAATTGAGACTTGACCAGACACTCCAGTGATCAACAACATGAGTATCTCTCTGCGCAATTGGGAACCGATGACACGTGTCAACCAAGTCAGCAAGCCTGACCACCCGATCCCGTTAGTCGCCTCTTGCGACAAGCGTAGTCGCCATTTATGGCACGCATGGGTTGCTGAAGGACTACCCCGGGACCTTCACGGATCTATCACAAAAAAAGTGCAGTTAAGTGCTGTTTCACAAAGAGATGAAAATAATCTCGTCGACTTACATGCGTGGGAGTTACAGACTGTATCAGTATTTGCACCTCACTGTTTTCCCACCCTCTGTTTCCGTCATCAGCCAATTTTAGCCTCAAAGAGATTATTCTCTTCCAGTCAATAGCGGACTAGTACTCGTCGGCGGTAAATGTCAATCACTTCTTGGGATTACAATCCAACTATCAGATAGCCAGACGATCATGGAGGAGACGCCACTTGAATAGATTCCATTTGGACCGAAGCCTTTTGTTGAGAATGGTTTTGACATATACGAGGAAGACAAATTAGCTTTGTTTGTTACGGAGGCTACGGTCAACACACTCTATTACAGAGACGGGCTCACGGGAGCACCGAAATGGGAGGTCGTCAGCATCAGACGAAGAATATATAATACTTGGTCCCTATTTTATTGGTTCCATTATGACAAATATATTGCAATATTCCAGGGAAATAATACAACGCTGAGTGTGTGACCAAAACGTCCCGAGTTGTACCTAAAGCTTCCTGACGTTTAAGTGCAGTTTATTCTTGTCATCGGTGTGTCCGTCCGTCCCGCCTACAAAGTGGAAAATCTTAAGAACCTTTCGGTAGATTCTTTTAAAATTTGGTACCTAGGTCTATTTTTCAAATTTGGTACCACCTTGACCTCATTTCACCTTGACCTCATTTCAAGGTCACAAGGGGACTCTAACGTTCTAACCTTGTCTGCAAGATATATCAAGTACCACTCAATATTTTCTTCATATTCGATACAGGACCCAGTCGATTTGGATGATCTTTCTGTAACTTTCAAGGTCACAGCGACACTCTGAAAATTTCAGCATGTAACCTTGCATGTTGATATTGTCAGCGAGATATCTAAAAAAACATACACTGAATTCTCTTCATAGATTTTCAAGACATCTTCTGTATGTTTGTGGATATACAATTTTTAAATGCTATTTCATACACCCTAACATTCAGTAAAGGGCAAAGTAAGTCTTTTAAATATTTATGTGTTTGAACAACTATACTGGCTTGCGAACAATTATAGCCGAGTAGCAGTTACCGTCAATACATCAGGCTCGTATGTGCGCATTTACGGTCAATTGAACTAAGTAAAAAAGTGAAATGTTTCTCGGGCATCGTCACTTTTATTTGTGCGCGTAACAATTTGTTATGTCCATCTATAACACCAATTTTGACTTGGCCGCGTCCCGATCATCCATTTGTCCAATATATAAGAGTGAGTGTCTGTAAGAATGAGTGTGACTGAATCTATTATTCATTTTCAAACGGGCTAAACTTCCCAAGTTGTATTTCTGAGATAAAAAAACCCATAAAAATGTGTTCCCCTACGTCACATTCTTTCTATCAAAATATGAAAAGGTCCTACCGCCCTCGTCACTTTTGAAAAAACCGTGCCCGAGAAAAATGTATTTTTGTGTGCAGCCTTACAGTTCCGCTATTTTACCAACCCTATCTGGCAACCATGAAGAACAGGAAACAAAAGTATTCACGGTAAAATTTAAAAAAATCACAAATGGTTTGAGAAATTCTGAATAAGGATAACTGTTAGAGTTAAATGTGAGAAAGCATTCATATGTACTGCCATGGTTCCCTTCCACAACGTTATATACAAACATGTTCGTTATATACAAACATGCAGTGAACATCTAATCGAGTATTTTATCTACATCTGGTTCTTTAATTCAACGAACGGCAGAGAGCTGAAATATTTAATTACTGAGCGAATACGAGGCTCCACCAAGTATAAGTGAAGAGTATATAAACCCTCTCTAAATAGTTAAGTACTGATTAACATTTAATAACTTGTCAGATGAAATATATTGTGAGTGTTTGTAAATTCACAAAAAATAAGAGGATGTTTGGATTATTTTCGTGCCAAACGTTTTACGAATATTGCGGGATATATTCTAAGCGAACTATTAGCTACACATTTATTCATGACAAGTATCTTTATATGTATACAAACAAACAAAAAGTATGGGCAGTACTTCATCCAAATGAAGCTTTTAGGAGAATATGAAGATATTCTTCCTCAGCTGAGACAGTCAGTGTTCATCACAAGTGAAACCCAGAACCGTTAACCATAAGGGACCATGAGAGATAAATTACAATAGCATAATCATAACTTGTAGACATATTCTAGTAGGATATTTTGCCATTGCAGGGGATATTGATGACTTTGTCTTCTTGTTACCCTCGGAATTAGTTGAAAAATATATAGAAGAGGGTCTGGAGAAGACGGATGATGATTTCTAACAATGTTGGGGGAAAGTAGTCGGAGCAGGGGGGCATGGCTTCACAATAAGGAGGACTGTACAACACACTCAGGTCTCATATGGGAATGACTTGACCATGTATGTTACACTCACAAAATTAATAATGCAAGTTTCATTACATCATGTGACGACACTAGGTCCAAGCCACAAGCAATCATCCCATGCACGTGAAAAGCACACCAGCAGGTGATCTCTCATGTAATGTTTGCACCACCAACAGAGTATGACAATACTCCATGTGTCGTCATCACGGCCTAATAAGTAAGCAAAACCGAAAAAAATGTACACTCCGTAGGAGGTCGATCTCTTGTACTCCTCACCATCTCACCATTCCTTAGAATCTCTCCACCTTCCTACACAGCCACCAGGCCTACTGTTTTCAGCTCGTTAATTACAATATAAACCGACCTAAATATCTGCATCTAAATACAATAAACTCCACTGCGTCCATCACTCATCTTAAAAGCACTCCCATCCAGACAACCCGGGTTCTATTACCAGATTAGTCATTGTTACTATCACACTTAGTCACGCTCTAAGTTATGTTTCTTAGTTACTGTTTGAAAGTTCACTGAGTGCTTGCACCACTAACATTAGATGTATGGAAGGAGTATTCCTAGGCTGGACATGAGCGTCTCTCTGTTGAGTGTAATATGTTTGTCTGTAGCTCTTCCTCCCAAGACCCGTGAAGGTCCCGGGGTAGAATAGGCCTTCAGCAACCCATGCTTGCCATAAAAGGCGACTCAGCTTGTCGTAAGAGGCGACTAACGGGATCGGGTGGTCAGACTCGCTGACTTGGTTGACACATGTCATCGGTTCCCAATTGCGCAGATCGATGCTCATGTTGTTGGTCACTGGATTGTCTGGTCCAGACTCGATTATTTACAGACCGCCGCCATATAGCTGGAATATTGCTGAGTGCGGCGTAAAACTAAACTCACTCACTCACTCACTCACTCTTCCTCCCAAAGCTGCTGACACAAAATTCATGGTTTGATGTGGGCCCATTCCAACTAGAGATTATGCAGAGTCATAGTGCTTGTAGTTGGAAAATGTTTCTGCCCTGCCTGAAGGTCCATAGAGCGCTGTGAGAGGAGTTCTGTGCAGTCCAATGTTATTGCTACTTCTGGAAATGGAATTGTCTGTACATCACTGAGCTCAACCGCGACCATCTCAAAATGGCCAGTCAACACATTGTTCATGAAGTTGATCCAAGTTGTGAAAATTCTTCACAAAGTCTTGACAGTCGCTTAACTCCACACACGAGCACAAGAAATGATTCATCTTGGAAGTTTGGTGTGCGTTCCTTTCCAGGCTTCTTAGCGGAAAGACATGCTGATGTCTCCTGTAGTTCTTATTCAGAAGCAGGTGTAGAGTCTTCTGGAGCAGGTATAGAGTCTTCTCTCTCTGAGACAGAAAGAGAGGATAGCTTGTCATCAGTGGCAGGTTGGAGTGGAGAAAGAAGATGGACGTCAAAGTCGGTAGATAAAGCAGATGTATCAGGGAAGATCTTGTGGCAGACACGCTTTGCTGGAGGTGACTTGGCTCTTGATGAATTCAGGGTGGTTCGTCGCTTGATCGGCGAGAAGGGAAGATAGTTGTGATGTATCCCGGTTTCTTTGGGTCGTCAGACTTCTTGCCTGTAGAGAAAGTGAACTATTTGAGAGGCATTTTCCAGAAGTTGCTAGTGACAGAATAGACGAGTTTCTAAAGAGATTGTGTAATAAAGAACTTGAATATTCACAAAGACTAGTCGTTACTGCGAAGAGAATTAAAGCGTAGTACCAAATCCATGAAACAATCAAATTAAAGAAACACTTGCCTAAAAATATTTCCTGCTTTTAAGTAAATGAAATCCACTTATACATATATAATCAAGGATCAGAACAGTACTTTACCTTTACGATAATGGCATACTGACTTATCTTTATTTAATATGTAATGGTCCCTTGTGAATATCACCATCACATATACCCAGTGAACAGCAATTGTGAATGATTACACGATGCCATTTAGAAAGTGGTCAAATGCAACATATGTCATATTTGGGATTTCACTTTCTTAGTAAAGTACAAATTCTAGTACTTTTTTCGGTTGAGTCCCATCCGGGATTCGAACCCGCACCCTCAGAGTCAGGCACCTAATCGCCAGCACACAAAGTCAGCCGCCTAGCCCGCTCAGCCACCGCGACTTCCACAAAAATGAAAGTCGGACAACTGGTAGTCTAGACTGCGTACTTTGTGTACCCCTCTGATGAGTGTAAATTGGCACGGCTCCCACGGCCGAAAGCTATGATTACACGATGCCATTTAGAAAGTGGTCAAATGCAACATATGTCATATTTGGGATTTCACTTTCTTAGTAAAGTACAAATTCTAGTACTTTTTTCGGTTGAGTCCCATCCGGGATTCGAACCCGCACCCTCAGAGTCAGGCACCTAATCGCCAACACACAAAGTCAGCCGCCTAGCCCGCTCAGCCACCGCGACTTCCACAAAAATGAAAGTCGGACAACTGGTAGTCTAGACTGCGTACTTTGTGTACCCCTCTGATGAGTGTAAATTGGCACGGCTCCCACGGCCGAAAGCTATGATTACACGATGCCGCGGTGGCTGAGCGGGCTAGGCGGCTGACTTTGTGTGCTGGCGATTAGGTGCCTGACTCTGAGGGTGCGGGTTCGAATCCCGGATGGGACTCAACCGAAAAAAAGTACTAGAATTTGTACTTTACTAAGAAAGTGAAATCCCAAATATGACATATGTAGCAATTGTGAAGATCAATGCCTATGCTGTTGATCACCGGACTGTCTGGTCCAGACTCGATTGTTTACAGACCGCTGCCATATAACTGGAATACTGCTGAGTGGGGCGTAAAACTGAACTCTCTCAATCACCCACCCAATGTAATGTTTTACCTAAGGTTCTATACATCCAGATGTTCATGTCACCAGGAATACATTCTTTACGATAAAGTATTTTCTATATAATCATAGTTTTGATAGGGTGCACACGTGTCCATTTTCCAATTATTATTCCTGAGTTTCACTTTCTTCTTGTGTTTATTTATTTATTATGCTTTGAACCCAGCTATTGAAGTGTAATCAGTGTTTATTGGAGACAAAAACAATTTGTGAGGGAAAATGGGTGTTAGTTGTTTAATCAGCAACATGGACAAATATCAGAATAAATCAGTATTTTCACTGTTTTTAACGTATTACACCATAAAATAAATCTTTAGTTAATCAGCTTACCCTTTCAAATTAACAAGTGTCATTTGAGCATGTGTGGTCAAAGCCTGATAACACGTGGTCATAAAGTCGACAGTCCAGGTGTTCAGTATGTCTGATGATACAATTTAGTGACTGACAATGTTCCAGATGGTATGACCACACATTACTGACAATGTTCCAAATGGTATGACCACACATCACTGACAATGTTCCAGATGGTATGACCACACATCACTGACAATGTTCCAGATGGTATGACCACACACCACTGAAAATGTTCCAGATGGTAGGACCACACATTACTGACAATGTTCCAAATGGTATGACCACACATCACTGACAATGTTCCAAATGGTATGACCACACATTACTGACAATGTCCAATTCGTATTACCACTGGTTATGTAACAGTCATTGCTGCAGGTGTTACAGATGGATAATTATATGTCATTAACTACTTTGTCTTCACTTTGTTCCAACACATGATCTTAAATACATGTAACTCTTTGCCTCCTCAAATACTGAAATTCATAGGTAATACAAAATATTGTCACTTCCAAATACTTATTCCTCTCTGAACTTCTATAAACATCTATGTCTGCAACAAATAACAACTTGTGTACCCGAAGTCAAACTATACTAGGTGATCGATGGAAACTGGCATTTCAGCACAACTGTAATACATGTACCTAATTTATCTTCTACTACAACCATAATAATTAGAATTCCACTCTTTCAGATATTATCCAACCTTTAGACTGTTTACTAGTAAAGACTCTTCGTCAGTTTTAAGATGTGTGAAGTTTTAACCTTAAGTAGATCTACTGAAAATAATTTTCTGCAGACCAGTCAAAACACACGGAAGTCAAAAAGTATTTTTTAATATTATAACTATTGAGACGGTAGCTAACATTACAGGTAAACTGTAAAATATTAGTATTTTTCTGACAAGAAGACAATGTTTTGTTGAATAGTTGAGTAGAAACAGGGATGCAATCTTAGGATTGGTACGTGGTCTTGGTTACAAACTAGTTTGGTTTCAAAGAGAACGGGGAAATGGTATTTCTATAATCTAATGCTATAACACGAACGTTAACATGTAATACTTATTTTCAAAAATACATACCTCATTCGAAATGAATGGAACAAATTCTGCTGGAAGAATTTGGAAGCCATCTCATCTGTTTCGTCCGCTTCGCGTCATGTAAGGGAATATTGCGATAAGTCAAGTGTATCTTTCTGCCTGAAGTTGGACGCCCAGGTACACAACAAAAACAGGATCCTACTCGCTTGCTTAAGACCCGAAGAGAACGTTGTTGACCCTGTCAAACTCTTGATAACTAAGGAGCGACAACCAAACAGGAAGTCAGGCAGAGGGATTATTTACATGCTTTGCGCATGCGCACCACGAGTCCCAAATTAACGTGAAACCGACGAATAAGGGTTCTTTGGAGAAACAACTTTCCTTAGAAAGCTGTCCATGAAGAGCTGGTGGGAATGATTCGTCCGCAGACATGACTGCGACCCACAGTTTCTTGATAACTAAGAAGCGACAACCAAACAGGAAGTCAGGCAGAGGGATTATTTACATGCTTTGCGCATGCGCACCGCGAGTCCCAAATTAACGTGAAACCGACGAATAAGGGTTCTTTGGAGAAACAACTTTCCTTAGAAAGCTGTCCATGAAGAGCTGGTGGGAATGATTCGTCAGCAGACATGACTGCGACCCACAGTTTCTTGATAGCTAAGGAGCGACAACCAAACAGGAAGTCAGGCAGTGGGATTATTTACATGCTTTGCGCATGCGCACCGCGAGTCCCAAATTAACGTGAAACCGACGAATAAGGGTTCTTTGGAGAAACAACTTTCCTTAGAAAGCTGTCCATGAAGAGCTGGTGGGAATGATTCGTCCGCAGACATGACTGCGACCCACAGTTTCTGTATATGCGTGTTAGAAAACAAAAGAGAAGGCCAAGTTACCTTTCCAGTTCAAAATATATCCTCCAGGATCGTGCAGTATATGCCAGGCCATAAAGTGCACACACTTACACAATTTCTAAAAGCTGTCATAACGCGCATGAAGTAAGCATGTGGAAATGTAAGTCACAGATACAAATACACTAAACTCAACTGACAGCTTCACAAAATCCGACAACAAAACGTCTGTTGTTAAGAAAGTTATCTGTGACGTCACATTAAATATCCCGCTAAATATGACATCAATAAAATGTGCGCTGCTGACACAGAGGAACAGATGACTTGAATAAGTAAGGCGAACAGGACAGTGGATCGAATCCCAAGTAAGACAGGTAAAATGTGCAAAGCAGCTACATAAGAGTAGGTATCTCCTAAGAAGATTCAGTATGATATATGGCATCTGAAACCGGAAGTCGTGTCTCGTGACGAACGGCGAAGGGACTAAAAAAACCCGTAAAACAAAAAGTTACACATTAGTATATTTTCCATATTTTCTTCTCCTGCTCTCTCATTGTAAACAATCGAGCCTGGGCCAGACAATCCAGTGATCCGATCCCGTTCGTCGAATCTTACCACAAGCATAGTCGCCTTTTATGGCAAGCGTGGGTTGCTGAAGGCCTATTCTACCCAATGACCTTCACGGGTCTACAGATTTGTAATGAAAACTGGGGTCTTATTTTGCATTGTATTATATAATGTTCAGCTACAGTCATATTTCGTATGTTTGTTAATGCATCATTGCTTAGGCTCCTTTTGTATACATATGTTCGTTATTAGCATTTCGTTATTGTCTGTACACAGTATAACTATTTTCTCTACAGATAAACATTTGATACAGCAGCGTCCTCAGGTGTAAATAACTTAGGCCCTTACACCTGGTAGGTTTATATGTTGTTTCTACGTAACATATATTAATGCCATATTTAATAATTACTCGCTTGAAATATGTTTTTTCAGCATTTTAAGCGTAACTCGTGGTACATCAGTTCGTTCTTCGCCCCCATTACCCCTGCCAACTTCCGGTTCAAAGCAGTGCAGGAACAAGTTATTATTCCATTTGGAAGACATAAAGAGTTACCTCCCATGCTTCATACGCCCACTGCGCCAGAAGTGTGTTTATTGTAGAATAAATGTTACAAAAGATCTAACAATAACGCCGACACTTAAGACAAATACAGTCCAAAATAATCATGATAAAATTACGCAATATGGTATATCTTTATCACTTCTGCTTATTCTTGTTCCTTCACTCCGTTGAGTCGGAAGCTGGCAGGGGTAATGGAGGCGAGGAACGAACTGAATACCACGAGTTGCGCTTAAAATGTTGAATAAAACATATTTCACGTGAGTAATTATTAAATGTGGGGTTGGATATCGGAGAGCACAACCTAGTGAGGAAATGGGAGTGTACATTTGATGGTGGCGATATTCTATTTTGACATGAAAAATACTTTTTGAACCGAAGCGAGGGAAGTGCGTTGCCAACCTTTGCTCGCTTCCTTCGCTTTAAACCCACATCCAGCGCATCCTCCAAAACAAGGGACGCAACTCTACATAGCGAACGTCTTTCCTATACGATACTCAGTTCTTGTATAGCACCTACATGTGTATTGTAAACATCTCTCCACCCTCCAGCTATGACCCGCCCTTTATCCTGTTGTTCGTCAACTGCATCATATAATATTTATGGTTAACTGTATGTAGTGTGGTCATTTCTTGGTGGCAATCACATACTAAGTGCACGACAATCAAACCAAAGCATTGATCTTTGGCACCAGTTCTGTACAGTTATGACCGCACACAGTAGTGTGTTGCTGCTGTAATTTGTTTGTCAGTCTGGCGAAGTAATGCAGTACAAACAGTTGATATTCCTGTCTGAAAGCAAGAACACCTAGAATACTGAACGTGTGCACTCCGGAGGAATATAATTGCATTTTACTTTTCCATCCTTGTCCCATGCATATGTCAATGATATTAAATGCCGTTGTTTATGCTGGGAGTTGTGGCCTGGTTGAGATAAAGCTACAGTCACGTGTACATCTCATGTAACTCCCACGCACTATGGACTGAGTGATTATAAGAAGACAGAAAATCGAAAGTCCGTTGACCAAACAGCTCAAAGAACCCTTACAGCGTGTAATCAATGGGATAGTGTATTACATGGTCATGTTTTAAGTTGACGGCACGAACAAATTAGGACTTGAAACTGATGCAGTGTCAGTAGAGAGATGAAGAATATTGGTTTTCAATACATGCCTTCTCTTCTTACACCTTCCGTCCCTAATCCATTTGTTCGATCGCGAACTGTATTTGATATCTACTTGAACCTTGAGCGTCATGTGTCTTACGTTACAGATATGATATTATCAATGTTTGTTTTGACTGTTCATTGCTTTGTCAGCACAATAGGTTAAGATGTTTGCTTGTTCTTGTCATTTTGGTTCATTTAGGCCTTTTGTTTTGTCTTATATTCTATATTGTTCCTGTTTTACTTCAGGAAAATTCCACATACACTTGGCACTCACTAAGTATTGTAAATACACAAGTACACCAGGTGCACTAGGAACACTCTGCACATTACAAACACTCAGTGTGCTGAGTATAATAAGTAATTGTCATATCAAATACACAAGGTGCTCTTACTACACTCTCCACACCAGGTACATTGCAAACACTCAGTAAGCTAAGTAAAATGAGTAATTATCATACCAGATACACTAGGTGCTCTTACTACACTCTTCGCACCAGGTACATTGCAAACACTCAGTAAGCTAAGTAAAATGAGTAAATATCATACCAGATACACTAGGTGCTCTTAGTACACTCTTTGCACCAGGTACATTGCAAACACTCAGTATGCTAGGTAAAATGAGTAAATATCATACCAGATACACTAGGTGCTCTTAGTACACTCTTTGCACCAGGTACATTGCAAACACTCAGTATGCTAGGTAAAAAGAGTAATTATCATGCCAGATACACAAGGTGCTCTTAGTACACTAGGCATGCTAATCCCTAGAGTGGTGGTATGCTCTCTGTTGTTGGCGATCCTCATCATATTGATCCTCTTCATATTGTATTGTCCTAATCTGAAGTCCCATTTCAGAGATATATGCTAGTTTTATTTCTGATATTGTGATATTCTAGTAGATTTTACTGTCCTTCTGTGACAGGTTCTTAATAATTTACCGTGAGTTGCTATGTATTCCCGTCACGAGACCCTGAATGTCCGGAGTAGAATAGGCCTTCAGCAACCCATGCTTGCCCTAAAGGCGACTATGCTTGTCGTAAGATACGACTAACGGGATGGGGTGGTCAGGCTTGCTGACTTGGTTGACACATGTCATCGGTTCCCAATTGCGCAGATCGATGCTCTTGTTGTTGATCACTGGATCGTCTGGTCGAGACTCGATTATTTACAGACCGCCGCAATATAGCTGGAATATTACTGAGTGTGGCGTAAAACTAAGTTCACTCACTCACTCACGTCACGATATAGCACGATATAGCACAGTAGGTACGTAACTAACAGTGCTCTACCCAGTGCTCTAAGTACGGCAAGTAGTTACCATACTGAGATCACTAGGTCTTCTGGAGACAGTAGGGACCCCAGGCACATTAGGTACACGGATTTCACCAGGGACCCCAGGCACATTAGGTACACGGATTTCACCAGGGACGCCAGGCACATTAGGTACACGGATTTCACCAGGGACGCCAGGCACATTAGGTACACGGATTTCACCAGGGACGCCAGGCACATTAGGTACACGGAGTTCACCAGGGACGCCAGGCACATTAGGTACACGGATTTCACCAGGGACGCCAGGTACATTAAGTACACGGAGTTCACCAGGACCCTCATCATTATTGCATGTATGTTTGACATATTGTGTGTTTTACGTGAAAACAATTATTTTTTTTTCTTCAGAAAACGCATCCTAGACAGACAAGAGATTGGCATTTCCTCTTTATTTCTAATGTTATGATCGGTTTTCTGAAGTCATGGCTGGTGCACTTTGGTTCGCAACGCTTACCAAAAACCTCTGACAATAACGAGAATCAGAACTCAGAATACAAATGAATTGTAGAAAAACTGGAAAGAATTGTGCTCTCCACGATTGCGAGAAACATTTCTACATTTTACATCTCACACAGCACTGAAGTGATTTCTCGTATCGAAATTCATACAGACGCAAATCGATAGTTTGTTTATCGGTTCCCCTAGAAACTGAAACGAGCCCATGTTTATTGAATAATACTGAGACGCCACTGTGTCATCATCTTGTCATTTTATATTCATCATGACTGATATCACTAACACTATTTGCTGTGACAGAAAAGGAATGAATATATTCTATTAAATATGCTGACAGTGAACACGCAACAGTTTCTTCATCTATTGCATCTATAGTCATTGTCTGCAATCACTAACAATATTTGAATTCATGTCAAAATAATAGAGCAAATGTTGCATTCTCGGCTGCGATTACACAGATTTTCTTGAATGACTTATCCTGCTGGGGCCTATTCAGGAAGGACATGTACTGCAAGTTCCCACGGTCCCTAGTGCGGTGCTATGCCTTCAGTTGTTAGCAGTCTACAGCCTGCTTTTACCTTGTATTGTCGGATATAGATCAAATATTGTAGACCGACGATATAGCTGAAATATTGCCTATGTGACGATAAACCTTCACTCACTCACTCTTTCACTCAACTGACCTGATTATCGATGTTTGCAGTATATAAGCTGTATTTAGTTTTAAATAGAGATTCAGTAATAAACAACATATAAAAAGCTTAATAACTGAAAAAGATTACGTTACGATAAATGTTTTGTGGATCACTCAAACCTGTCAAACACAAAATCAGTTCATGGTTGGGACGCAATCAGTCAATCCTCCATGTCTAGTCCATCTCTCACCAATGCTCAGACTCAGACAGAAAGTGATTTTTCTGTGTGTTCTTTGAAACATAATTGCTAATTACGTTTAGATTGTACCAGAGTTTCGCTTTCTTTTCTGTTTGTAAAAACAACAGTTGCTCGAAATGATAAATGTTTGATGACTAAAACAGTTTCTAATTGCTCATTATAAAGCACAGATGGATTTTCTGTGGTTTCCCTTGTGTATTTCATAACATTGTTTAATCTTTTGTGATCAGTTATTGATTTGACAATATGGAAACAAGCCTAAAAAACAAATGTGCTTTAACCATGGTCTCCTTTTCCTCCTTATCATCATCTCTATAGGCCCAGGCCTTACAGCAAACACAGTATCATCATCATCATCATCATCATCATCATCATCATCATCGTCGTCGTCGTCGTCGTCGTCGTCACCATCATCATCATTATAGTCGTCATCATCATAGTCATCAACCATATTGTTGTCCCTACATGTTGTGTCCTAATGTTGCAGCTGTGGAGCTGCCTTCCTCCTCAGTATCATCATCATTATTACCATCATTATCATTCCATGGCTGAAGCGATGATATTTATTAGTTACACGGTGTTTTGAAAGGGTGTATAAGACCCCTTTGTAAATTCTGTATTTCCTGAGGCGTGTTTTAAAAAGGGGTGTTCGGGTCTGTAAGACCCTTGTAAATTACGTGTTTCCTGAGACGCAGCCCAAGGAAATATGGAATTTACCAGGGTCTTCCAGCCCTGGACACCCTTTCAATCACCGTGTGACGAATTTATTATCCTGGAGATCTTTTAATTTAGTTTATCTTTAAACAACAACATTCAACCTGTGTCACAAAGAGACTCAAAACGTTTCTCCATGACTTTTCCAGAACGGTCATAAAGGGAGACAACTCGGGGTTGTTTAGGTTATGATAAAAATGATCGAATTTCAGGCTTTTCAAACGAGAAGTGAAGCACAGAAACATTTCATTTTTTTGGATACGATTATTGAAACAAACACAGAACAAATTATGGCAACAGTTTTATTTCTCTTTTTATGCCCATAATTATATGAAACAACTCTAAAATTACGAACCGATCAGCCGTTTGGCAACCACATTCCATCTGAGGTCATGGTCGTTCGTTGTACCCGAGTAGTATGTCACACGACAGACCTCAGGGGGTGTATCCTGGCAAATGCTGGTTTCGCGTGCTCTAGTAATCAACCAATCAGAATTCGACAATTGTTTCGTAGGGGTAATAAACTGATACATACGAACAGTCAGTGAGATGATACCAGAATGCCCAAACGTTCGTCTGGTGATATGTCGTGTGTGTGGGGGGGGGGGGGGGGGGGGGGGGAAGGGGGGTTTGGGCTGTTTCACACCCAAAGATCGACTTTAACCTGAAATTCAAGTGTTTATGATTAAACGTATTTTAGGAGTTGGGGAGTGTGATTTCATAAAGGAAGAATATCGATCGGTGCTCCAAGACATACAATGGCTTTCTATGAAATGAAACGAGCATATGACAGTAGCGAAGAAAAGCTCCTGGCCGTGTCAAAGTGACACGTGGGAGAAGAACATCCACGTTATTTGTGATCGGGGTTAGAGTTGGGAGAGGGCAGAACCCAATACTTTCGTGCTTAAGATACGACCCACAGCTATAGGGTTACGATGTTGTGAGTATATAAAGAATGTGATGGGAATATGTTCCAAGTAAATCAAGAATTGCATATATAAGCTTACCCAACATAGGGAAAGAATAAGCCCACACTCAAATACAAAGCAATTGGTTCCAGCTGGGCAGTTACGGAATGGCATAGGAATAGGGCAGTTACGGAATGGCATAAGAATAGGGTAGCTACGGAATGGCATAAGAATAGGGCAGTTACGGAATGGCATAAGAATAGGGCAGTTACGGAATAGCGTAAGAATAGGGCAGTTACGGAATAGCATAAGAATAGGTATCAAGCAAATCCAGCATAGACTAAGCACAGGTCCAAAATTGAATTGTTCGATAATATTTGTTTTCCTGAATATCATTTCGTTGTTTGAAGAGATGCTAAAATGTATTACCTGTTTTCAAATAGTTGAAATTAAAAATGAAGATATTGTTGCCATATCTGAAATATGGCTTCTGGTACAGACATCTGAACTTGACTTATTGTGACATGGGTGCAGTATTTGGAGTGACTGAATATGGGTTTCCGCCTATGATACTACTCACACCACTAAATGTCAATAAGACTGTAGAAAAGGTGTCTACACACAGACTGTGACACATGGGATAACATGGCGTAATGCAGATCCTCAGGCGTCAATCGCTCAATTACCTGGTCTGACCGTCAAATCTAGATTATGTGCAGACCACCGTCATATCACACGAATATTGCTGAACAGAGAGTTCGACTCCAAACATATCACTCAATACGTGTCTTGTATTTAATAAATATTTAACACTGATAGTAAATGTTCGATCAAGTCGGTCTCCAAACACAATCCGGGTGTCAGTTTATTGCCCTCGACTTCCTCCCGAGACCATTCAGTCATTGCAGCCTCCTCCCCACCATCCACCCGGCCGTCTCCCTGGAGACCATCAATAGATTCACTAACTAGCATCCAGTCGCCTTCAGGAATATGGGGCATGCCTACCCACGCAATCACGATCGTGACAGAGCTCAGCTATACCCGCTGAAAGTCATTAAGTACTATCCTTTACGTCAGGGCTTCGTTACACAATTATATTATTTTTGGTCATGCAATAAATCAGTGCGCTCAGAGGGCAGTAATCTCTTGGACGCAGGATAGAGATTGATGGGATAGTAGGACAGCCTATTTATTTTGTGGAGGCTCTACGTCAATACGCTTTCAACACCTGAAATAATGCCAGAACTCTTTCATGTTTCCCTTCTTTCACACAGCAATTGTGACAATATAATCACCTGGCAATAGGGTCGCTGTGTCCTGCACTCACCAAAGGAGTTATTTTAATTTACACAGTTATTAGATTTCCCCGAGAGAGGAAGGTTGGTAGTTCAAATATGGTTATACTTGTGGAGGTTCCTAACCCTTAATGCTTAGGTAATAACACCAGGTTTGACCAGATTAGCATGCTGTGTTTGTTATTCAATGCCACACTCAGCAATATTTCAGCTGTAGGACGAGGGTGTGTAAAGAAAAAATCGAATCTCCACGAGACAATCCAGTGATTTACAATCACCTTCCACATCGATATATATACGCCATTGGAATGCAATGACATTTGTCAACCACGTTAGTGAGCCTGATCACCCGATCCCGTTAGTTGACTCTTACGACAAGCATGGATCTTGACGGGTTATGATGTGTTTGATAAGGGCGTATCCATATTAAAAGGTGACATATTATTCAAGACAGCTAGTTGACTGAAATCCACACAGTAGTCCACAGTCAGGTCTCTAAACCCAAATTTTCTCCACCGTCGTCTACGGGCAATCATGCTTCCAAGAAAAGTGCTCTGAGCATCAACAACAAGCGTCAATAGTATGGTCATCTACCTTCAGTTGTTGGCAATCTCTAACCTGTTTTTACCTTGTAGCGTCACCTATGGTTAAATTGGTTTAGACCTCATGACTAGCTCTTAATTAGAATCTGTGATAATCTAGTTATGTCACTGTCCTCCGGTGACAGGTTGTTACGATTTACGATTAATTACTATGTCTGAACGTAATTGTTCTCATGACGAAATATTGCGATGTGACGATAAATTTTAATTCAACCACTCACTCACTCAACAAAAACTGGTGGTGAAATAACTTGCCATTAGCCTGATGGCACTTGATGATGTTTGTGATAAACGTTCAAGGAGAGCGTGCACAGCTGTCGGTTTATTTAGTAAATGTAAGATTTCTTGTTACGAGAGGTTATCGAATAGTTTAGGTGCAACGAGCACTCTTATTTCGAAACTGGCAGAATTATCATTACGGGTCGACTGTGTATTGGAAAAGATAACAGTAACCACTCAAGAAGTGCTGACAAAGAAACATCCTATTGCATTCAAACCCATGATGGTCCCAGAGTAGAATAGGCCTTCAGCAACTCATACTTGCCATAAAAGGCGACTATCTATGCTTGTTGTATGCTAACGGGATCGCGTGGTCAGATTCGCTGACTTGGTTGACACATGTCATCGGATCCCAATTGCGCAGATCTATGCTCATGTTGTTGATCACTGAATTGTCTGGTCCAGACTCGATTAAGTACAGACCGCCGCCATATAGCTGGAATATTACTGAGTGCGGCGTAAAACTAAGCTCACTCACTCTAATTCAAACGCAAATGCAGTACGTACAGCGTGTGATATTCCAATTCTGCACACAGGCATGGGTAAGTCCATTCCCGTTCAGGGAGAAGTGACGCGGTGACGAATCTTAAACGTTATGACACCAATTTTTTGTTCGTTACATAGAAGACCCGTGAAGGTCCAGGGGTAGAACAGGCCTTCAGCAACTCATCCTTGCCATAAAAGGCGACTCTGCTTGTCGTAAGAGGCGACTAACGGGATCTGGTGGTCAGGATCGCTGACTTGGTTGGTTAGATGACTTGGGTGGGGTGTTTTGGGGGTTTTTTTTAAAATTGTAAGATTACTTCCATCACTGTGGAATTACTGTCATGCTACTACACCATCAGTTCATCAAATGTCATCACTGGTCCTTGGCACATTTAGAGCAATCACTGATCCTTGGCAAATTTAGAGCAAGGCCATTTTAATTGGTTCTTCAACTGCCCCGCGGGAGTATTGTTGTATGCATGTGTATTTGATTTGTGTTCACCTTTTAACAATTCAGATATGTGAATGGACTTATTTCCGCTCAAACGATTTTTGACGCTACGTCCTGGCTGTAATTACAATAACTGTCTCTCGTTTAAACAAACGTATACGTATTTATTAAAGGATATCATTACAGTTCCTGTATAGTAAGCTGCATAAGGTCAGTAAGATGTAACAGTGCATTTTTTACGATATGGGACAAGCTTATCCATTCACCTCTATGACATCTGTGACATAGTGAATAACATCTGTGAACTATTGTTGGAAAGGCGACCAAAGACTAATTAACTGACAGACAGACCGCCCGTTTCCACCAACTCCGAATAGTGCAACTGGTGCCACCAATAAATACCAAGTGTACTGCAAAGACGGCCTTACGCGTTCATTTACACAACGCTGAAAATTAATTTCCCCACGCATATATGCCACTGGGGGAAACTATCGCAAAATTAACAAGAAATCTAAGTGGCACAATCACATTTATTAGCATAAACATATGTCGAGCGATTATTGCAACTTAAAGATGAGTCATGAAGTCGATTCAGTGGAGTGGGCCGTGGAAAAAGAAAACTAGCTCAGCACAATCCTTTATCACAAGTATCTGTAATGACCACTCTGCGCGTAAGAGCCGTTGCTTGCTAGAATTATTAAACTATTTCTTCTCATCAGAATAATACCAGTATCAGCATTTCGGAAAAGTACACGACATGTATTTTATCCTTCTCGTGACATGTTAATCGCTGACTATGTATCTACATATATACACATTGTTTTCAGTCACGAACGTCACTTAATTGTGGACAGTATTAAGTACAGTAATTTGAAGTACAAGGCTAAGTAGTACTTGTTTACTTTAAGTCCAGGAGAGTGAGTGAGTGAGTTACTATCTATCGCCACATGGGCGATATTGCAACCATATAGTGAATGAAAACATCTGGAGCACTTACTCACTCACTCACCTTGACATGATGTACATATCACAATCCTGTGCAAGGTATGAATGATGCTATGTTTTTGGCTTCGTCCACTTCACTCCAAACGCTGTCATCTGATTATGTAAGCATGTTGTATCTCAGTGAAGCGATGCTCCGACCTCCACACCCCATTCTGTGGGGAAACATGCAACAGAATCGGGTTGACGTAGAATTTCCGACAGTAATTCTAAAAGAACCAATGACCTACATCCGAGCACCTCACGCGCGCCCAAGGAAAGTGTTCTGTTTTATATCCAACAAGATGTCTTGGTACTTTTTGCTGAGAGCGAGCGGAACAGTCTTGTTTGATTTATGTACACTGTATGAAAACAATAACAATACTTATTGATTTGATGGACGATGTTTGTCTTCAGAAGAAAGTATTAATCGCTGTGTAATTGTGTATTGGCTGGCTTGCAAAGTAAGAAAAGGACTCGGTATTTGCCTATCGTCCTCAAAGTGCCATTTCAATTAGAGTCAAGGTTCATGCTCTTAAATTATTCTTGATCTGGAATCCCGCGAAGATCCATCGAAGATCCCACTAAGAACTGGTTTTCTGGTTATCTATCGTTGTGCAGATCCAGCTTAGAACTGATGGCCAGTACCCTATGCTCCATTCCCCTTGTTAAGATCCGAGTGAGTGAGTCCAAATTTAGAGCCATTTTTCCAATGTTTCAGCCAATATCTTGACTAAAGCAGTGTATCGATTAACAATAATAAAAGATACATTATATTATTTTTTACAGATTGAGATAGAAATGCAGCAGAGAGGGTTTGGGTGATCCTGGCACAGTCAGGCTGGTCAAGCTCATCATCAGCTCAGGGCCCTCGCCCCCTCTACACGCAGCCCAGACAGCGAATGGGACTTCTCCCAGGAAACACTGCCTAGTCAAACCCACCAAGAACTTTCCGGAGAATATGGAGGCTCCCCAACACTGCAGCCTTCTGCATTACCCAGATTGTCAGAAGGGCTGTGCTCCCGGTGGAGAACCCGGGCACTCTCCTCATCTGCGCCAAGAGATCAGGAGGTACCAAACCAAGGGCACCGAGAACAATGGGGAGCCTGACGACAGTGTACTTGGGATGCAATCGAGACATTTCAAAGGCGAGGTCCGCATATTTATCATGCTTTTCCTGAATCTTGCCAATCACATTGCTGTCAAAAGGGACAGAAAATTCTATGATATAAATAATTTCTTTGGCTTTATCAAAAAGGACAAGATCAGGTTTGTTTGCTGGAATTCGTCTCAGGCTGTATATTGGCCTATTCCAGAGAAGTTTGAAAGCATCATTTTCCAGGACGCCCTGGACATGTTCAGGGTCGTACCATGGATGGACCTCAGAGTGAAAGCCACAGGCATGGCGGAGACGATAATAAAAGCAGCGAGCCATGCCATCATGTCTTTTAAGATATGCTGTTTGTGCCAAGGAAGGGCATCCACTGACAAGGTGTTGGACAGTCTCTGTAAATTTATTGCAAAGACGACATTTCATAGTGATATTTTCTTTAAGAATCACATTCTGGCGATTGCGAGTGGGAAGTGACTGGTCCTGAGCAGCAAAAAGGAAGCCCTCAGTTTCACATTTGAGACCAGCCGACTTCATCCAGGCGAAGGAGTCGGTTGGATTGCTGTTCTGTTCCACACACTGCATATACACACGATGCAATGGCTTCTCAGACAGCTTCTCCACAAAGGACCGACTCTGGGCAGACTTGGTGAAGGACTTCACCTGGTTTACTCCCATCACTGTACCGTCCAGCAGTACATCGCCATGAGCAAAATCAACTTCAAATTTCAAATTGTGTCCAACAACCTTGGCACGCTTAAGGTAGCTGTGGAATTCCTTGCTTTCATCATGAATCTTGACGTGCATCACCAGAGAATCATCTGACAAATAAATATGTGCAAAAGTACACAATAAAATTCTGTCATGAAGAGCTTCCACATTAATCAAACCCCGACCTCCCGAATTGATTGGTATATATAAACGATTAAGAGAGGAACGAGGGTGGTGTGCTCTGTTATCAGACATGATCCTTCTGGTCAGGCGGTCAAGACTCTGGATGTCTTGTTTTGTCCAATCAACTACTCCAAAGGAGTAGGAGAGGACTGGCACGGCAAAAGTATTGGTGGCTTTGACTTTGTATCGAGCATTTAGCTCTGAACTCCAGATTTTCTTTAAACGAGATTTATACTCGGCCCGAAGTTTATCTTGAATCAGGGCATTCTGGAGCTTGTCTCGAACTTGCATTCCAAGATAGGTGTAGGCCTGATCTTCCACAAGATGCTCAATAACTCCTCCCCCTTATATTATCATTATTATGTCAACGAAGATAATATAACTAAATATTAGTGATATACGTGTAAAACTAAATTTAAAACATTTAGCTATGGTGGACAACTAAAAGTAGGCTATAGATCGGCAACAACTGAAGGTAGATCACCATACTAGGGACCATGGGGACTTACAGTAACTTTGCTACCTGCATGGACTTGTTAAGATCCGAATTCACAATGGCTTTCTGACACCAACTCATACGTGATGCTACTGACAGGACCAGGTTGTCAAGCTCGCCCACTTTGTTGATGCATGTTATCGTATCCCATTTGCATATTGCAATCTTGTCGCCTCTTCGGTCCTCTAAAATATATTCTTATGAATATCCAAACCTTGCCTTTGTGTCTGACATAAACAAGTTTTTCGAACTCACCGAAGCCGTATAAAACATACTCAGTCAGAAAGTTCAAGTGTTGTCATTTTTAAATCCCGGACTGTCCAGTCTTATTAAAATCACGTCCAAATGCCCACGCACCCCTTGCTTGTTTTCGTACACCCTGAAGCTTTCGTTCGGTGTTTACCATTCCCAAATTACTATTCACAGTACTAATCTTTAGCGACACTCTGGTTGGATTAAAGGTCGTTCATGTATCTGTCGTTCAGTCATTTCTCTGAATTTCTCTTTTGGCTGTGGTTCCTTTTCATTTTAAACGGAATGATGTCTTTGTGACAAAATTATATGCATTCAGGGCCTATGCGTCAGTCTAGTTGTTCTAGTTTGTCCTCAGGTCTTGGTGTACCGACAACGAGGCTTTTAAGACCTGACTCAAAGAGACTGCAAAATGTCACAGACTGAGTAATATGATATGCATACATGATTTCATTTCAAGATTTATATTGTCAGTACTTCTTTGTATCTTTCTCAGTTAAAAGAAGTAATGATTTTCAAATCAAGAACTGAAAACCTCCAGTTTGAGTTCAATGACGCCTGGCAAGTTGATGCAGTGTGTGTCTTCGACGACCAGAACGGCAGTTAGCGCTATGGAACCAGAATATCCCATCAGAATAATTCAAAAACACAAAGGTCAACATTGTGTGTGAGACAAAAAATTGATTTTCCAACCGATGTTTGACTTGTTTGAATGTCAAGTTCAAAACACTGTTTTTAATCCTACTTAAGGTGCTAGGAAGCTATGAAACCCCAGAACGGATGTCTGTAGCATTGTCGCAATCTCGCAAAACAAGGAAAGTTTCAAAACTAATAAAAGTTCAATAATGCGATATGGTGATAATGCGACAAATTGCTAAAATGCCACGCGGAAGCGTTGTCACATAGTCGCGTTTTTTGGTTAATGTTAACATGTGCTTGTTTTACTGAGGGCGACCACATGCTATTCTGACAACGCGACAATGCCCCTACTGGGTTTCCATAGAAAACTCACTTCAAAACATCAGTCTGCATCCTGGAATCACTGGCTAATGCTCTTTTTTAATCAAATAGACCTTTATGGCCGTGTTATGCACTTGACATACTCCAACATAGCTTCTGCTGTGAGTTGGCGCTTAGGTGACCAAGTGCAGGTCTCAACAACTGATTGTGCGAATGTAATCGAAAGACGATCACTTCAGCATTGACATTTGCCACTGATATAGGGTGGAGTGTTCGGATTTAGGGGTTAGGAATTTGCAGAGCGCCACAGTTTGTGTGATTGGTCATATGGAAAATCCGTGGAAAATGTTTTATTTAGTCAGCCACCCATCAATAACAAGACAAACTCCTTTTCATTCATAATTTCAACAACATTACACGGAAACTGTCAAAGAACAACGTTCATGATTCTGTTTAAGAAATCTGCCTTCGCGCTCGTAAATGATGAGGTCTTTCCTGATTGCGGAATCCGATTCTATCAGTTGTTATTTGGCTGCTTTCATTTCATTCAAGTCAAGTCAGCAGAGATGAATGGGCGGTTTCATTTATTCTGGAATAAGTGATGCATTGTGTCAATATGATCTATTGATATCATGTTGTTGAGTAACAATGTAAGTCCATGCACGTATAAGTACACGCCCACACACGCACGCACGCACACAGACATAACCCTTGATTCGGGTTGGAATTGCTCTTCAGCAAACGCATGCATGCGGCTGACAGGAGTATGAGTGAGTGAGTTTAGTTTTATTAGTTTAGCAATATTCCAGCTATATGGCGGCAGTCTGTAAATAATCGAGTCTGGACCAGACAATCTAGTGATCAACAATATGAGACGCGATCTGCGCAACTGGGAACCGATGACGTGTCAACCAAGACAGAGAGCCTGACCACCCGATCCCGTTAGTCGCCTCTTATGGCAAGCATGCATTGCTGAAGGCCTATTCTACCCCGATGCCTTCACGAGTCGCGACTGACAGGACCAGCTGACCAGGTGACTTGGTTGACACATATCATCATATTGCAAGATTGTAAACACCTTCCTCATCTGCTTTTTCAAAATTGCTCGACACTAGCAATGACATTAGCACTAATTACACAGACGCATTGCCACACGTCTCTCACATGATGCTGATCACATTCATTTGTCGCTACAGGAGTGGTCAAATTACGTGTCTTCGCGACTGAGCCTCGCTGCACCAGGACCGGTTGAACATTGATTCACAATGCTTTGGTCAAAGGTTGTTCACATTGCTTTGGTTAGTTGTATGCTTGTTTTTTTGTGTTTTGTATTTTGTATATTTTAAATCCAACTACTTACATTTTGTCCGAGAATTACCTTCCTCAAATACAGTTCAAACCGCCGTTTTTGTCAAGCCCTTGAATGCTGATCGCAGCCTTTCAGACTACACTCGGAAAAGTCAGAATATTGTCACCACTACCGATTCTAGTTCCTGGTGACATAAAGGAGCAAATACACACCCGAGCATATCTACTCTACCCTGTCTAGACTGACTCTGACAAGCTGCAGCAATCTATAGTTTATACCTCTGCATCTACTTGCCTCATCTTTACAAATAGATTTCAATGGTCGGCATATCGATCATGTAAAACTTACAGTTGTGGACATGACAGGTCCATTACTCTCTCACGTTACGTTGAACACCATTTTGACGTCCCGTGCATGATGTAAATGTATTACTACGCTGAAGTAGTTCGTAATAGGAATTTCACATATAATAGCAATAAATGTATTTCTCGCAAATAGTCTCGGGAAAACTGTAATGTCAGGGATGCATTTTAGGAACCAGTTTCCACCATACAGTGCATTGTGGTTTGGCGCACAACTAAATTTATTTGGGGCTATGCATGCCACGACCTATTAAACTACTTTGAGATTATGCGTATCGATATCGCTGCAAGGGACTATTTCTTATGCTCGAGTCAGTAGGTTTACGCTGCTTTTAACACTATTCCAGTAATATCACAACGGGGACGCCAAAAATGACATACAGGCATTGTACCCATATGGGGACTCGAATCCATGCCTGCCAAACTGCCAAACTGCCTGCCAAACTGCCTGCCAAACTGCCAAACTGAGTTGCCAAACTGCCAAACTGCCTGCCAAACTGCCAAACCGCCTGCCAAACTGACTGCCAAACTGCCAAACTGCCTGCCAAACTGCCTGCCAAACTATCAAACTGCCAAACTGCCAAACAGTCAAACCGCCTGCCAAACTGCCTGCTAAACTGCCTGCCAAACTGCCTGCCAAACTGCCAAACTGCCTGCCAAACTGCCTGCCAAACTGCCAAACTGCCTGCCAATCTGCCAAATTTTTTAGCCCTTCACTCTCTTACGATATATTGCTAAGTGATTAACTTTGCTGGTATTAGGCAAAGGTCTACATTTTACAAGAATTATATAGCGTTTGCTTGCTTCCTCACCATCGTTCAATGACCACCTACACGGGACTGGACGAGTAAACTCATTAATGAATCTAGTCCACCAGGTCATAATGACTGCTGGTAAGCTGTGCTTTTTAGTGGATACATGTCAAGGGTAATCCAATAGCCGACCACACGAGGTCAAGAAACACGTCTCAAGATCAGCTGCAAGGACATCAGACTTCAATAAATGATCAGAACTAACACTTACAGGCAATAAATGTAGAACACGGATATTCACGTCTCCTGGTAAGGTTTGATTTATATTTTTAAGTACCTTATTGGAAATGAAACTGGAGCTGTTACCTGGTCCGTCAGGTATCATTTGTGACCATTTGTGGGACGTGTGACTCAAGGCTATGTACATTGTGTTTTATTAATGTTACTGCAATTTGTCCAAAGATCGTAATAATTAAATTCAATGCTACCAATCCACTTTGACAATTAGCATGCCACTAATTACCACTTGCACAGATGTATGAGTTTGTACTGTATCTTGAAAGTTTGGAGGAAAAACACAACACAGGCCTCTGAAAGCTGCCAGTGACAACATATATCCAGGATTCAGTTAGCAAATGTCTTTGAGGATTTTTTGTGTTAATCCTAATTGTGTTACTGCAACTTCGTCATCGATCAAGGACGTAGCGCACGGCTGAATTAAAGGTTCTTATCAGTCTTCTTGAACAATGCGGGGCAACCACGTCAACAGGGTGTGGGTCTTTTTAATCGACTGTTCACAATTTCATTTTTATACCGGTATGTTGTCGCTATACCCGATATATGGCATATGGTATCAACCACAGATTTGATTATTAACGATTACAAGGAGATATGTACATGTAATCGTATCAACACGCATATTATCAACCATAGGTTTGATAATTAAACATTGTAATAATAGTTTTGATATTCTGGAGACAAGAAGTAAAATATACGCAGAATGAGATTGTGCACATGCGGTGTAAAACAACTGCAGCGCGCTGTACATCGTAAACTCGATGTGGAGGTATTGTACTCTGAAACACCGCACCTCTGATCATTGTGCTCTCTGTGTCATCCCCATGGGTTTCAACTAAGTGCTCAACGTCTCTACATCGTACGATTTGACCTTTCCTCCCACTTGAGTCTGACTCACTGTGATAACAGCAGATGAAAGTAGAAAGTGATGCTTATCCCACCATTCTAACCCACTTGCTGCAGAACTGAAAACACAGCACGGTGTGTCAGCAGCATATCACACAACGTGACTACTTAGAGCAGTTGACGATGCTTTTTAATGATCAAAGAAAAATGTTATCCTTCAAAGTCGTCAATCTGTCGTGTCAGAGATAAACGTATGTTTGCACTCAACATACATTGATCTGCCAGAATGCTATATTATTGATATCACAGACACTGTTAAAGACACGTACCTTCAGAATTGTTTGTAATTTCCTTATTTGTCTACTAAATCAAATCACAATTCCGGTATTGAAACACATATATATGGTGAGACGTGTTGGTTTGGAATATATTGACAAGTGGAGTGGCGTCAGCTCCCTTCAGTTGCTGCTATTACGTAGACAACAATCTGAGGGTCTGCTGAGTCTATGAGCCATGCAGTTTGATTGCTATCGAAGATGAAGATTGCTAGCAAAGACAACAGAACCACAGAGTATAAGGTACACAGTTTGACCGATATCGAACACAAACATCAGGATTTACTTCCAGGTCTATCTTATGATAACATATGTAACAAATTCATTAATGTTTTGGGTTTTTTTCAAATAGCTTCAGTTGTATACTTTTATTGCTGGTGTAGACTAAATGGACTCTCACACAAAAACATGGATGAGTGTTTATTTTCCACATTACGAGAGAGGGAAAGCACTGACCTATGAACTTGATTAAACTATTAGTCCTGGTGATGGAAGTTTATCTTACTGGGAAAGTGTAGTTCAATGTAGCTTGACTTTGGTTGATGACCTTGCCAGTGGGAAGCTTTTATTTCTCTGTGCATCGAATAGGGCAACATCCCAACTATCTAATGGCACCTTGTAAATTTTGTAAATAATCGTAGGTGGACCTCACAATACAGTAATTAACATTCTGAGGGCCGATGTACTCATTTACAGTGCCCTGATAAACATCTACGAGGTCAGCGAGCCTGATCACCCAAATCAGACTGTCAGCTGCGGATTATTGATGACCTCTTCTAATACGAATCTTCAGGAGTCGAACATAAAGTAATCATCACTGTTAAGCATCACCAAGTCTGATCACCCAAATCCGATAGTCACCTAAGGATTATTGACGACTAGTTCTAACCCGAATCAAACATAGAGTAATCATGACTGTCAGGCATCAAGAACAATTTCACCGTCGTTTAAAGAGATCAATGTATATTTCACATGTCCATTGTGAGATTAAATTACTATATTGGACACTGGGACAGTAGGACGTCGACTGACAATTGAACAAATTATGTAGAGGTATGAAGGTTAGTGAGACAGTTTAGTATCACCATTTGAACAGTAATTTATCTATAGCGAACAGCGGGTCTGGCTGATGTGGATGAAACACAGGAGTGTTGCAGGCAAGACCTTTACCACTTTGATGAAGCCCTAGGTGGGGCTGAGAAACACAAAATCATAAACGAGGGTCAGTCAAGACTCAAACACGCGATCCTGTGATTCTGACATCCAAACTTCATCTGCGACAGTGACAACACCGACGAATATAGAACAAGCAGGGAAAGAGGGTTTGGGAACGTTTCCATTGGCCAGTGTCGAAATGACCAGTATGACTTGAAGGATCTTGAAGTGTTCCGTCAGTGGCACTTGAAGAAACTCTCGGAAGACGTTTAGGACACATATGGGCCGCATTATAATTATTATAATAATTATCCTGCACAAACTGTATCATTAACAAATATATATAAAAAAATATATAAAAGTAAAAAGAAACATGGTCAGTAACCAAAAGTCAAAACTTTTACAATTCCAAAACATGATGTCATGTTTTACATGGTCTTTCAAGACTGTCAGTCAACTGTCACAGGAAATAAGGATCGTTGGAACGAGTTCCTGATTCACATTGGTTGTGATTATTCGTTCGCCTTGACAAACCATGATGTAATTGAAATCTTGTTAAAAGTGGCATTCAACACCAAAATCGTCAATCAATGAAGATATCAGCTCAGTGGCTGGATCGGTTGTGCGTGTTTAGATTTGTAATTTAGCTCAACCCATATCTATGGAATCTGCGTGTGTTATTGTCAGGTAGCCTAACTTGGAACCTCTGTGATTCAACCCAAGCCAGACCCGTTATGTCGTTCCACTGCTAGATAAAACACTTAAACATCTGAGTTTATTGGCCAGCCCCGACCGCTGTAAGATAAATGAGGAATTTGGCAAAGTCTCAGTTTCACCCAAGGCACCAATTAAAATGTCTAGACCACGTCGGGAAAGGAACCTGGTGGTACTGCAAGGCCATCTATCCAGGAGCAGTGTTTGAGTGCTGAATTATTGTATCGTATTCTTGGGCTTATATAGTTGCACAATAATATTTTACATAGGTGCGGTCGTCCAACAAATCAGTAATCCTTTAGAACATTTTTTATTTTTGTCTGTATTAAGAGTATGACTCAGGACTTTTTAATTTCAGCACAATAATCTTGAACGACACTGAGTCATACTTTTTAAATTTAGGATTGATGCTTGTGTCGTCTTTCAAGTCTCAATCAAGAACATTTTCATTTTTTCTGAAGTTATCTGACTAAACAGGAATAGAGGAATATATTTTACCAACATATTATTCAGATTTTCATATTTCAAAACGAATATTGTTTCCTTCTGTAAAAAATACATAAAATAATCGTTCAAATATGTTCAAAAACAAAAAAAACACCGTGTGTTTACATTAGTGTACGTTCCACCCAAATACAGAAAATCAACGTCACGATCCCTGACTTTGTATCATGAACACATCTACTGCATGAATGTATGTACCGTATGTTTATGTCTGTCATTGAGGTGAAAAAAATCCGAATACTATTACATCGACGTGAATAATGAGTCACTCAGTGAAATCATTCTGGCACATGATTGTTTTCTTTGTCTAATTATCACATCTTTGCTTCTCATTTTTCTTTTCTTCTGTTCTCCTCCTTCCTCTCTAATTATTTTACTTATTTTTTCCTTTCCGCAGTGTTTTTCCTCGGATTATCCCATTGTCTTTGTTTTCTTCTTCTTGTTGTTGTTCTTCTTCTTTATGTTAATCTCCTTTTCAGACTAACTATGAATATTCTTATGTAAAAACACTTATATTAAACAAGGAGAGTTAAATATCATAAACTACAATTTGATCAGTGGCCAACGAGACCTTCACGTGAATACAGCTGTCGTTCATACAGAAACCAGTCCCATCCATACTTTCGTTCTGTTGATATTTCAGCTTAAATCAAAACTGAATCACGACTCCTTCATCAGTGTCACTTTAAATGCGAGGCAAGTGAACATCCACTCTCCGTTGTAATTTAAGATAGCCTTGCTCCATATTTTCAAAAGGTCAAGGATGACATTTGATGGATTTATGGAGTCGCATGACATGAATTCCACCGAGATGTTTCAGAGTGATCGAAACAACTCGAAAGGAATACGAAGGGTACAAATGAATAACCTTGTCCCATAATTTAAAGACTGTTGTGCTTCATCTTACAGATCACCAGGCTAACTACACAGGAATTGTGGCGATAACTGTTTCAGTCACGCTTTTCTGTAGCTAAGGATCATACCATCAACTGATGCATTTGGTTCGTCCTGATGTAAACTACCCGTACCGTCTCATAATGTGTTGATGAAGCGATCATACAACCGGACCCAGATCGCTAACTACACAGGAATCGTGATAACCGTTCCAGTTAGGAGGCTCTGTAGCTGATGATTTTCAGCTAATGCTCTATTATTTATCAGCTGACGTAAACTACACGTGTTGCCTCCTATCGTGGATTGTAAAGCACAATACGTCACATGTCATAACGGTATTAGATGATAGAGTAATGCCTTATTAGACAAACCCCCAACAAAACAATTATAATCATTTGCCTGGTTATTTAGACGGGCAACGGCTATCCATCTTTACTTAGGGGTACTAATTCTCAATCAACTATTGCGAAGTAAACGACAGGTGACTGTAGGAATGCAATATCTGTATGATTTGGGGGACTAGTCTACCTATGAAGATCCAGGTTAGAATTGGTCATCTGGAATCCATACTTGTAAACACTGAGTGCTCACGGGCTTAGTTGCTGCATGTCATCCTAACACCACTGATCTATGTTCATGATGTCAGTCACTGGACTGCCCAACACCAGTTATCACAGACTGTGCCCGTTGTGAATGCTAAACAACAAACACCTACATTCCCACACCTCTTCTCACTTTCGAGTTCTGTTTCTAACCAATCTGTCCATGTTTCACTGAAATGGTCCTGTCCCACGTTTCATCTAGAGCACTTAGACCACGTGTCTAGACACAGTGTCTAGACAATGTTTGCAAAAGGATGAAGGTTGCTTGCCATTCAAACGCTGCAGTGCTATTTTAGTGCAGGTCATTCAATAAGAATGTCTTCATGTATATCGGTATCTTCGGTACATCGATAGCGCTGCCTTTGATAAATGAAACACAAATACGATCATTCCATAAAATAAACTCTAAAGTCAGTATCATATCAACCTTATCCCGTTAGGCTCCGGTTTTGTACGAGTCTTCATGCCGATCGTATGAAACGTCTTAAAGGATCATCTTAAAGGACCTGCAAGTGAGCCAGGGGTTGATGCTATGTTTTATCAGTTCCTGTAGCAGTATCTTGAGCATGTTTAAGAGCTTCATTATAATCTTCCCCAGCAGAGGGCGCAGGCATACATTCATCAAATATAATGTTTAGTTCATCAGAACACATTTAATGGGGTCAAGAATGACCATGAAATGTCCAGGTTTCAATTTGTTAGTACACACTGATGCATATTAAAGCCAGTTTCTTTCAGTCCATGGAAGTTTTCAAATGGAAAGGGTAAATTGTAAGAGGTTAATTCCCCTACCTTGGCCTAATAAATTGCCTAATTTAAGATGACTGCATATTACTCCATTTTTGGAGTGTAAAAAGTATGGAAAATGTATGTACTGGTAAAATGACACTTTATTCCTTGTCAAAAGAAAGCAGCTCACAAAATTTAAAGGAAATCTGAAACCCATATATGGGCTTAGTAGTCAAAGCATTCGCTCGTCATGGTGACGATCCGGGTTCGAATACGCACATTGGTAACTGGTACACATTGGTACTATGTGTGTAGCCCATGTCTGGTGTCCCTCGCCGTGATATTGCTGGAATATTGTTAAAAGCGGCGTGCTATCATACTTCCTCACTCGCTCAAGCTGTGATGTATCTGGAAGACTGTTCCATGCGGCGATAAGAAACATACCATCTCTCACTCATCAACTGACTGGAGTGTTTGGTTCTGATGTTTTTTTCAGATGTGCCATGATTCATGCTACGTCTGACCTTGACCTGTCACTGAGCCCTTCATCACCGAGACCCTTCAGTTCCCATAAAGTCAGTCTCACCTCCCACGCTCGCTAAGCTACCACGATATAACTGCAGTATTGTTGAACATGGAGGAATGACCATCTCGTCATGCTTTGACTGTGGTCATGCTTTGACGTCAGAGTGACTGGACATTACCTCTGGTCACGTCTCTCGTTTAATCAACTTAACACCAGCCCTTGATTCACACATGCTGATGGTGTGTGAGTGAGTATTCCACTAATATCACGTGGACATTGGTATGAGCTTCACACACTTGACCCATGTTGGGAATCGAACCCGGTCCTCGACGTGACGAGCGGACACTTTATCCACCAAGACACACCACGGTCTGGGGGTCAGACTCGTGGCATGTTGACTACATGCTCATAATCACCCGTGCACGCTCGAAAATTTGCAATCCACAGAAAAATGTTGCGTTTAAATGAACAAGTTATCCTTCATAATGAGCTATTCCGACTTCGACACAAAAGTGAGTGAGCACTTTTTTACGTCGATTTTAGCAACAATTTTGGCAATAACACAATGGTAACACCAGAAACGGACGTTCGCAATTGGGAACCGATGATATGTGTCAACCAAGTCAGCGAGCCTGACCACCCGATCCCGTTAGTCGCCTCTTACGACAAGCATAGTCGCCTTTTATGGCAAGCATGGGTTGCTGAAGGCCTATTCTACCCCGGACCTTCACGGGTTGGTCCTGTGAGATTTATCCACATAACGGTGACCATTATACTGTATGACAGATGATGTTTCAGAGAAAATATTTGTTTCTGCAGCAGTCTGTCTAGACCTGGTCCTGTGACATTTATCCACTTAACGGTGAATAGTATACTGTATGACAGATGATGTTTCAGAGAGATGATGTTTCAGAGAGAATTTGTTTCAGCAGGCTATATTCCTTTCCTGGTGCTTTTTTTTTGAAAACTTTGAATCTTTGATGAATTGTCTGACGGTATTTTAGTTCAAGATGTGCGTAATTACTTACAGGCAGACGGCATATTTCAGAAATATTTCGCCGCTGAATATCGTGAATGTTTCCAGGCAGTTTGGGAGTTTGATTGTGTTGATTCATGATTGACATGAGTTTTGTCCAAACGATGTGCTCACATTGAACTGAATAGTATTGAGCCACACAGACAGTACATACTGGCTGTTTGTGTAGGTGATGTCAGTTATGTATGGACGGGTTCAGAGCGTCTGTCCAAAGGCCAGAGGTCAGTTGATGGGATAAAACAAAGACTGTTCGAATTGTAGTCAGTGTACAGTGTTTGCGAGGGGCGTCCATGTTAAAGTGTGGTCTGGTATGAGCGTGGGTTTAAGTACTATCCGTGAGGAAAAACGCATACATACACAAGCAGACACACAGACACGCAGACACAAAGAACACACATTAATACACAAACTCTGTCACTCAGCACACTAATAAACAAATAAAGCCATTAATGTTTTAAATTATACCATTGATAAAGATCTTTTGTTTTCCTATATTCGGCACAATCATCATTCGGTAAATAGAACCTGGAATTTAGGTCGTTCCCCGAGTAGGACACATATACGATCAGATATCAGATTGGAATCTGTCTGCATTGCCCCATTTCACTCCAGTCGACTCCACTCCACTTTAGTCTCGCCCTTACCTCGTTCCACTGTACTCCACTATGCTCCACCTCCATCTTGACCCACCTCTTTCCATTTAACTCAGCCCTGCCCTGCTTCCCGCCGTGCTCAATCCTCTTCGCCCCTGATCCATCTTCCTGTCCCTGTCTCACTTCACTCTGCTCTGCTTCACTTCTTTGTCACCCCAGGGCCCGAACCCACACCTCTCCACTCTGCTCCACTGAAGTATCGACCCAAAGTCGATCCACTTCCCTCATCCCACCTCTCTCAAAACACTCCCCACTTTAATATAAGAAAAAAAAGATGTCAAGTTAGAGCCTCAGCAAAGACGTGAAGAATCCTTCCCAGACAATGCATCACCGACCATGCCTAACCTCGTGAGTGATGTTGATGCAAGATACAAATCAACTGAAATGGCCTCTCCATCCCTTCAGCGAGTGAATCTGACGGCGAACACGAATCTCTACAGTGTCCTACCTTTTAAGGAACCATTTAATATCTCGCGGACAAAATCGATTCCTCCTGACATTTTGCCCGCTGAACATGAGAAACAATGGCTGTAATTATATTGGGGATACAAAAGTGACTGTTTGTTGCTTCAGTAATGTAACCAATTACAAACATCACTTTATACAAGTTGGCATTACGTGCACATTATGGGGTTGTTCTTATAAGAGCAGCTACCTTTGAAGTTCTTTTCAACGATGTTGCACCAAGACCAGCTTGTCCTAATTTAGATTGTGATCGGAATGTTATTGGCCTGCTTCACGTCAGAATCGATGTCTTCCCACACACAACTGATAAAGCGAGATCGGATCGCTTGCCTACGCTTTAAATGGATAGGTCTTCCAACACAAAACAGATGCTGGTATAGCTAAAATGTAACATTTGCTAAAATGCAATATTTATCCAGTGTTACGGTTAAGAATCTACCGTGACAACAATTTGAGGAATCCCCTGTGAACCAGCAACAGAACAATGACAAGTCGTTTACGTTCAAATTCTGTATTATGCAACGAGAGCAAGGTAAACAAAGTCACAAGTCAATATAACAATGGAGATTTCAGGTACAATTCAAGAGAGACAAAAATCTAAGTCAGTGGGTCACAAAATACAGTATAGCAAACTCACCAAAGTCTTGGTGTGAGAGAATCAACTATGGCAGAATGTCAATACAGCGATCGGTGCGACAGCAGATAATGAAGATTCAGGCGTTGACGGGATTTCAAGTGTTGGCATTGATGTGAGTGAGTGTGAGTGTCCTCAACACGGCAACCAGCCTTTATATATATTTACTAAGTCATTTCCCGAAAGTTCGGGCACAAACGAACACCGTCAACACTGTAGAATGCTCTAGAATAAGTCTCTCGGAAGTAAACATCGAAAACTAGGAGCAGATAAATTCCGGAAAACCAGAATGCTAAAAGTGTTGACCAGCTATTAAAACGAAATGTTACCCATCACATTTAACATTCAAAACATAAACATTGTGATACAAATATAATTATTACTGAATTAATAACAAAATATACGGAAAATACATACTCGTAACACCAGTATTAGGTACAAGGAAAACCTGACAATAATAACCACAAAACAAAATTCTTGTTTGAACCCAAAAGCAATGCCCAAAGTCGACAATGATAACAGCAAAACAAATTCTTGTCTGCACCCAGAAACAATGTCCAAAACCGAGGCGATTGTTCGATCCCAAAGACACGTGTTCATGGATCACTATCTACAATGTGGGATGTTGTTTGGTGTTTGATGCCACTTTCAGCAGTATTAGAGCTACACGTCTGCGGTTTGTAGATGATGATGTGGATAATAGTCTGGAGCAGACAACGTAGTGATCAACATTCTGAACCAGTACAACAGGATGCAATTGCACGTGTCAACAGACCCGTGAAGGTCCCGGGGTAGAATAGGCCTTCAGCAACCCATGCTTGCTATAAAAGGCGACTCAGATTGTCGTAAGAGGCGACTAACGGGATCGGGTGGTCAGGCTCGCTGACTTGGTTGACACATGTCATCGGTTCCCAATTGCGCAGATCGATGCTCATGTTGTTGATCACTGGATTGTCTGGTCCAGACTCGATTATTTACAGACCACCGCCATATAGCTGGAATATTGTTGAGTGCGGCGTAAAACTAAACTCACTCACTCACGTGTCAACAAAGTCGTCTCTTACGACATATGCGGATTCTAACCTACACCTTCATAGGTGTACAGTAAGTTAAACCCATTGGTGTTACCCTCCGGGATATTGGTAAAATGTTGCATTATCAAGACCTAATCAGTCCCTCTGTTCATATCTGTGTGCATGTCAGTACTGTAAGATCGTGGATCTCACCAATCTGTAAAACAGAATTTCACCTGTCGTGCTCGGCTGGCAGGTTTGGCATGTATATATCGGACTCATTCGTGCCATTGGTGGCAACAGAAGTTCAAAGGCACACTTCAGCCACACTATCATCCCGTTATCACACGACTCACGAAGGCCACATACGCTCTCACATCAAGTTGACCCACAATGGTGTAACTGAAAGATTGTTCAATGGCCTTACACTCTCACTCAAAATGTCAATTACGAACTTGTCATATTCTGATTGATTCTGCCGTAAAAATATAAACAAAACGAAGCTTGTCATGGTACCATTGTGGTGTCGTTCATGTGAGAGAATCAGCGTTCACGCTTTAGTCGAACCAGATCGCTCTTGCTACCCTGTAATATCAGCAAGAGGCCATAGTTGGACAGCGACAGCGTGTCCTCGAGAAGAAAGAATCTGTGCGTATGTGGAGTCATGGAACACGATATCCAAGATTAGAAGGAAATCGATGAACGTTTTCGTTGGAAATCTGCCATGTTTACTTTCTTTTATTTTCTTGTAAGATTGGAAAGCGTTTATGAACTCATTACACTTGAGCATGTGAGTGGATATTTTTTGTTAGTGTTCCTATGTTTGTGTGCGGGTCTGCGTCTACAGACCCAAACTAACAACCTCAGGGTATTAATTCTTTGTTTCTAAAAACATGATATCTGTTCATTATATCTTAGTGTCAGTCTAGTTGTTCTCGTTATGTTTTGTTACCGGATCTTAGCGTGGAGAGAACTAGCATTAACACTTCAAAGAGTGAGTGAGTTTTACACGCCGCACGGAGCAATATTCCAGCTATATGGCGGTGGTCTGTAAATGATCGAGTCTGGACCAGACAATTCAGTGACCAACAACATGAGCACCGATCTGCACAACTGGGAACCAATGCCATATGTCAACCAGGCAGCGGACCTGACCACCCGATCCCGTTAGTCGCCTCTTGCGACAATCATAGTCGCCCTTTATGACTTCAAAAAGACTGCAAGATGTCACACATTATGTTTTATAACATGCATATATAATTTCACTGCACAAACGCTATTGTCAAGACCTCTTTATGTCTTTCTAATTTGAATTCAATATCTTTTATTCGTGACATGATTTGTTTAGCACGTGAGTACTGTGTGTATGGCGTTAACGAAGCAAGAACATGCAGCAGTGTTATTAAAACATTACGGTCATATCTGTGTGTGGGACAAGGATTCAGTTTTCCAGCCAATGTTTGACTTATTTGATTGCCGTGATGAAAACACTGAAAACCCTGGTATACACATCCAGAATGATAAGGACCATACTACTCAAGGCATGGATACTTAAGGAAACTATGGAATCCTGGAAGGGATGTTTGTAGCTTTGTCGCATTCACACATTTCCGAAAACACTCACGGAGTCAAAATTAATCAAACTCAATAATGCGACAGTGTGACAAATGCGTTTGGGGTTAATCTTAACATATAATGTTTGTTTTAGTGAAGCCGACAACATGATAATCTGACAACGCGACAATGTCCCATCTGCGATTCCATAGAAAACGCATCTCTAAACATCAGTCTGCATCCTGGAATCAGATGGCTAATGCGCTGTTTTAATCTAATCGACCTTTAAGGCAGGTTATGCACTTGAATAACTCCAACATAACTTCTGCTGTGAGTTGATGCTCAGGTAACCAAGTGATGGTCTCAACAGCTGATTGTACCACTGTCATCGAAAGACCATCAATTCAGCATGGACATTTGCCAATGCTTTCAGGCGGACTCGTAGAAGGGAAGGATCAGTGGGCTGAGGATGGACGAGTGAACGAGAAATAGATGTTGGTGTGGGAGACAGTAGATGAAAGAGGACTTCCTGTGGGGTTTCGGGAGAGGATATTAGGAATGGAGTTAGAAATCAGGTGATACGGAATTGAAGATTAGGTCTTGGGAAAGATGTTTTTTATGTATGCTCGCAACATCATTACACGGCTTCGGTATGCAAACTGCCTAAAGGAACAACATGCTTCTTTCCGTTTGGAAAATATGCCACCGCGTTTGCACATGATGAGGTCTTTGTTCGCACGTCCTGATTACAGATTCTATTAATTATTTGGCTACTTCCATTTCTTTAAAGTCGAGTCAACAGAGATGAGTAGGCAGTTGCCATATATTTTACAAATGAAGGAATGGTGCATTATGCCAGTATTATCTATCCATATCATGCTGTGGGATGACAATACTACACCGTTGTAAGTGTGTGCACGTACAAGTGGACGCACACGCACACACGCACACGATCCCAGTTAAACGATCCCAGTTAAACTTGATCTTCAGCAACACATGCTTGTCGTAAGTGGCGACTAACAGGACCAGTTGACTTGGTTGAAACATGTCATCATATCCCAACTGCGTAGATCGATCTACATGCTGTTGATCACTGGGTTGTCTGGTCTAGACTCGATAATTTGGAGGGACCGCCGCCATATAGCTGGAATATTGCCGAGGGCGGCGTTAAACAACAGTCAACAAAAACAAAGCACCGCATGCCACCATAACGTCGGTTTAACGATGGCGTTAAACAACACTTCATCCCATTTGATCTTTACAGCATTTAAGATGAAGCTTGCGGTTGGTGTGGCTTGCAAGCTTGAAATACCTGCCTGATCTGCTTCCTGAAAAATGCTTCACGGTAGCACTATTTACACTGACGCATTGTCACAGGTCTCTCACCAGTCCTCTACTTTTCGTTACACTCCACCACTGAGTCTAACAAAATCTTTTGGGAGGTCGCGTCAGGTAACCTTTGAGATTAACCATTCGCGAATTGCACATTTGCACAAACCTTTTGAACTTTTTATCTCGAAAAAGTTCGTACCCGAACGATTCCGAAACCTATTTAGCGTACGCTCGTTTCCGGATGATGCACACGGCGTACGTACAACCATGACAACGGTGAGTAAACAGTCGCTGAAAATAGTGTTTTTGGCACTATTCAAAGATGTTATCTTGCGGAAATAACAGCTAATGGTAACCATGCCAACAGGAACCCCAGAGCGTATATACTGCAGGTCAAATAACTGAGTGGGTTATATGTCGATTTTTGTTTGTGGAGAGATCTGTGTCAGTGACCTGAATATTTCGAAAGTCCCTCACATCCCTAAATAGTAGCCGTTGTCTCATTGGTTAAATCTACCTGACTGCCTCGCCTTTGATTGGACGGTCATTGGTCGCTCAAAGGTTACCTGACGCGACCTTCAACTAGGTTTTGTTAGACTCAGTGGTGGAGTGTAACGACATACACTGAGACTAAGTTTAGACAAGACCCTGATCACATTCAATGGCCTCTACAGGACTGGACAGATTACGTGTCCTCACGATTGAGCTTCGCTGTACCAGGGACCGCGGCACTGTGATTGACATTGCTTTGGTCAAAGGTTATTGTCAGTTTCGTGCTTCAAAACGTTTCGTTTGTATTTTAAATACAACTGCTTACACTTTGCCCGAGAATTACCTTGTTCAAATAGATCTCAATACAAAACCATCGATGTTTTGACATTGAAACCTTTCAGACTATACTCAGAAATATCTGAGAAAGGACATAAAGGATCACACACCCGAGCTTATCTGCTCTGCCCTGTCTAGACTGACTCTAACAAGGTACATCAATCTCTAGTTTACATCTCAATATCTACTTGCCTCATCTTTACAAAGAGATTTCAATGGTCGGCATATCGATCATGTAAAACTTACAGTTGTGGACATGACAGGTCCATTACTCTCTCACGTTACGTTGAACACCATTTTGACGTCCCGTGCATGATGTAAATGTATTACTACGCTGAAGTAGTTCGTAATAGGAATTTCACAAAGAATAGCAATAAATGTATTTCTCGCAAGGCAGCTGAAAACAATGTTACAGAGAAAAATAGACATACAAAATTTGATGTCAGGGATGCATTTTAGGAACTAGTTTCCACCATACAGTGCATTGTGGTCTGGCGCACAACGACTAAAATTATTTAGGTCTATGCATGCCACGACTTATTAAACTACTTTGAGATTATGCGTATCGATATCGCTGCAAGGGACTATTTCTTATGCTCGAGTGAGTGGGTTTACGCTGCTTTTAACACTATTCCAGTAATATCACAACGGGGACGCCAGAAATGGCATACAGGCATTGTACCCATATGGGGACTCGAATCCAGGACTTCGGCCTGACGATCAAACCTTTTTACCACTAGACTACCACTTCGCCCCAGTTCCTCACCATCTCATAACTGATAATTGTAAAGTGTTATAACGTTTGACCAGAGGCCTGTCTGTCTGTCTCTGTCTGTCGAATCTTTTAGCCCTTCATTAGCCCTGACGTTTCCAGGTTGGACTTGATTCTCTTCACCATTAAACTATCCTTGTCATTAAGGGACCCACTAGATCGGGTGATTAGGGTTACTGACTTGGTTGACACATGCCATCATATCCCAATGTTGATGTCCTTGATGCTGATCACTGAAGCTTCTATTATCGAGTCAAGACACGACATTTTACATACCATCGCCATGCACCTGAAATATGCGGCGTAAGACTAGACTCACTCACTTACTGTTTATCATGACGGTCACTGGATTATCTGGTCCAGAATCCATCATTTACAGACATACGCCAGATAGCTGGAATATTACTGAGTGCAACGTTAAACAATAATCAAACAAATAAACAAAAAAACATGCTACTTGGAGTGTCTGGTCTAGACCCTTTTCTGAGCAGACTACTGTGATATAACTGGAAAATTGCTGTGTACAGCTTTTGTTCTTTTTATCAAAAACAGATTTTTGTTTTATTAATGTTATTGCAATTTGTCCAAAGATCGTAATAATTAAATTCAATGCTACCAATCCACTTTAATAGTTAGCATCAGCTCTTGTACAGATGGACAGATATACTTTAGATATACTATATTTCCTCCATATCATATGAAGATAAGTACAGGGTTCACATGTGCATTACGGCAAGTAAATCAATATGGAATAATATGGATAAACAGTAACAGGTATGGGATATACAGGTGTCAGAAATTATATACATTGATGCAAATATCGTTTCCACAGCTTAACAGTTCTGCATATTCGACTTATGCACATTGTTTTAAACTCAAGGGTCTTTGTGCTCTGTGTAGGAAGACCTCCGAGCATTAATCATAGTAATATATCGTCATCGCTGTTCCATAGGCTACTAAAACTTTTCTACATCAAGAATGTCAATTACGTCTTCAGTTAGTCTGTCTCTTTCATACTCCGTTTCATTAAATAAAGAAATACATGTTTAACGATGAGATTCATGAGACTGAATGACGTGAGTGCCGATGTGTAATAGCATTGCAATATCAAGGAAGCATAGATGTTTTTCTAGGGCAAGACACCGTAATCAGCTCGGACAATATATTCCATATTTCCTCACCAAAGCTAACATATGAAAGGTGGGTGAGGTCTTACTCTTTAGACAAATTGAGGGAGCGTCATCGCACAGGAACTGTGTGAATCTATGACAGAACATTTTCTTAAAAACAAAACGGATGTCGGTACGTATTAATCTCGCGAGAAATATGAGGGTTTGCTGCTCTATGTATGACTGTATAGTAATGAGTCCCAAACAGCTTCTGGCAATAACTGAACTTTAGATAGACCTTGAACCTTTTTGCAGAAATATTTTTGTACTAATTCCAGCATATCATATTCTTTGGAAGGTAACTCACACCAGACATTACAACCATACAACACACACGGTAGGATTACAGGCCACCAAAATATAAGCCATGATTATGGTTGACATTTACAGTGAGTCGCAGTTCTTTTCAATTCTACAAAGCAGAAGCCTTTCAAATAGTTTACCAATGACAGACGTAAGCGTGATCCCTCTATAATTACAGGGAGAATCCTTACTTCTACCGTGGCCTTTGTGTACGTGTAAAATGCTACCAATATTAAACATATAGGGAATATATTCATATGAGACAATGGCGTTATACAACGTAAGGATATGAGGAGGTCTTCCCGCAAGTTTGGAGGAAAAACACAACACAGACCTCTGAAAGCTGCCAGTGACAACATATATCCATGTTTCATTTAACAAATGTCTTTGAGGATTTTTTGTGTTCCTGCGACTTCGTCATCGATCAAGGACGTAGCGCACGGCTGAATTAAAGTTCTTATCAGTCTTCTTGAACAATGCGATTGAAACCAAGCCAACAGGGTGTGGGTCTTTTTAATCGACTGTTTACAATTTCATTTTTATAACGGTATGTTGTCGTAATACCATATGGCATATGATATCAACCACAGATTTGATTATTAACGATTACAAGGACATATGTACGTGTAATCTTATCAACACGCATATTATCAACCATAGGTTTGATAATTAAACATTGTAATAATAGTTTTGATATTCTGGAGACAAGAAGTAAAATATACGCAGAATGAGATTGTGCACATGCGGTGTAAAACAACTGCAGCGCGCTGTAAATCGTGAACTCCGCATGGAGACATTGTACTCTGAAACACCGCACCTCTGATCATTGTACTCTCTGTGTCATCCCCATGGGTTTCAACTAAATGCTCAACGTCTCTACATCGTACGATTTGACCTTTCCTCCCACTTGAGTCTGACTCACTGTGATAACAGCAGATGAAAGTGGAAAATGATGCTTATCCCACCATTCTCACCCACTTGCTGCAGAACTGAAAACACAGCACGGTGTGTCAGCAGCATATCACACAACGTGACTACTTAGAGCAGTTGACGATGCTTTTTAATGATCAAAGAAACTGTATATACGTGATACCGATGAAGACTAGCACATATAAACGTGGATGATCTCGATCTTGTTATTGAATCAGGTAGACAACAGAACCACAGAGTATAAGGTATACAGTTTGACTGATATCGAACACAAACATCAGGATTTACTATCAGGTCTATTTTACGTTAACTTATGTAACAAATTCATTGATGTTTGGGTTTTTATAAAATAGCCTCATTTGTATACATTTATTACTGATGTATACTAAAAAGACCCTCACACAAAAACATGGATGAGTGTTTATTTTCAACATTACGAGAGAGAACAAAGCACTGACCCATGAACTTGATTAAACTATTAGTTCTGGTGATGGATGTTTATCTTACTGGGAAAGTGTACGTTTGCCTTTGGTCGATGGCCTTGCCAGTTATAAGAGCTTTCATTTCTCTCTGCACTGAATAGGGCATGTATTCCAGCTACCTAATGGCACTTCGTAAATTTTGTAAATAATCGTATCTGGACCACACAATACAGTAATTAACATTCTGAGGGCCGATGTAATCATTTGGAATGCCTTGATATGCATCTACGAGGTCAGCGAGCCTGATCACCTAAATAAGAGTGTCACCTACGGGTCATTGATGACCTGTTCTAATCCGAATCTTAAAGGAGTCGAACATTGATTGTCACTGTCAAGCATCAGCGAGTCTGATCACCCAAACCAGACAGCCACCTAAGGATTATTGACGACCAGTTCTAACCCGAATAAAACATAGAGTAATAAGACTGTCAGAACAATAGACCGTCAGGCATCAAGAAGTATTTTCACCATCGTTTAAAGGCATTAATGTATATTTCACATGTCCGATGTGTGATTAAGTTATGGGACAATAGGACGTCGACTGATAATTGAACAACTTTTGTGGAGGAGTGAAGGTTATTGAGATAGTTTAGTATCACCATTTGAACAGTATTTCACTTATAGCAGGTCTGGCTGATGAGAAGCGAAGACAGGAGGAGTGTTGCAGGTAAAGCCTTCGATGAAGCTACAAGCAAAGTGGTGCAGCTACCTAAGGTCATAAAGGAGGGTCAGTCAAGACTCAGGCACACGATCCTGTGATTCTGACACCCCAAACTTCATCTGCATCAGTGACATCACCGACGATTATGAAACGAGTAGGGAAAGAGGGTTTGGGAACGTCTCCATTGGCCAGTGGCAAAATGTCCAGTATGACTTGAAGGAGCTTATAGTGTTACCTCAGTGGCACTTGAAGGAACTCTCTGATGTGAAGACGTTTAGCATACATTATTTGCATGTAATTATCCTGAACAGACTGAATCATGAACGAGTAACTCAGATTGTCTATAATGAAACATAAACATGGTCAGTAATCAAAAGCCAAAACCGTTACAATTCCAGACTATGAGGTTATGTTTTACATGGTCTTTGAAGACTTTCAGTCTGCTGTCACAGGAAATAAGGGTCGTTGAAACGAGTCTCTGATTCACGCTGGTCGTGATCATTTGTTCGCCTTGACACAACATGATGTAGGTGAAATTCTGTTAAAAGTGGCATTCGTCACCAAATCGTCAATCAATGAAGATTCTGACCTCTATAACATGAGATTCATCGATAACAGGAAATCTGTGTGTATTGATTTCAGGCAGCCTAACTTGGAACCTCTGTGATTTAACTCAAGCCACACCCGTTATGCCTTTACACTTCTAGACCAGACACTTAAACATCTGAGTTTAATGGCCAGCCCCGTCCGCTGTAAGATAAATGAGGAATTTGGCAAAGTCCCAGTTTCACCCAAGGCACCAATTCAAATGTCTTGACTTCGTCGTGAAAGGAACCTGGTGGTACTGCAAGGCCATCTATCCAGGAGCAGTGTTTGAGTGCTGAATTATTGTATCGTATTCTTGGGCTTATATAGTTGCACAATGCATCTAGGAGCAGTGTTTGAATGCTGAATTATTCATCGTATTATTGGGCTTATATAGGTACACTATAATATTTCACATTACATTTTCAATGTAACCATCCACATTGTCTGTATGAGTGAGTGAGTGAGTGAGTGAGTTTAGTTTTACGCCGCACTCAGCAATATTACAGCTATATGGCGGCGGTCTGTAAATAATCGAGTCTGGACCAGACAATCCAGTGATCAACAACATGAGCATCGATCTGCGCCATTTGGAACCGATGACATGTGTCAACCAAGTCAGCGAGCCTGACCACCTGGTCCCATTAGTCGCCTCTTACGACAAGCATAGACGCCTTTTATGGCAAGCATGGGTTGCTGAAGGCTTGTTCTACACCGGGACCTTCACGGGTCTGTCTGTATAAAAAGTTTTTCCAACACAGTAGACACTGAGTCATAGTTTTTAAATTTAGGATGAATGCTCGTGTGTCTTTTAGGTCTCAGTCAAGGACATTTTCCATTTTTATTTCTGAAATTACCTGACTAAACAGGAATAGAGGAATGCATTTAACAACATATTGTTCACATTTTCATATTTCACAACGAATATTGTTTTCTTCTTGTAAGAATACATAAAATAATCGTTCAAAAATAATGTTCAGAAACACTGTGTGTTTACATTAGTGTTTGGAGGAATGTACGCTCCACCCAAATACTCAATATCGACGTCACGATTCCTGATTTGGTATCATGAACACATTTCCTGCATGGATAGATGTTGTGATACATCCATATTTCTATTGTTTTTCCTCGAATTATCTCATCCTCTTTCTTTTACTCTTCTTCGTTCTTCGTTCTTCTTCTTTTTCTTCTTCTTCTTTCTCTATAGTTAAAATATTTGAGATTTTCTGACTATTTTTAACATCAATATATTTGTGATAATCTGTCCTTTGTCGACGGATATTTAGATTGATTACATTGTTTTCACCGCTATGTGTCTGTAATATTGCCCATGCGAAGTAAAAGTTTAAGTCACTCACTCACTCTTCTTCTTCTTGAGGTTATCTGATTCTCCTTTTTCAACTCAGTATGAGTATTTGTATGTAATAAATACTTATATTTAACAACGAGAGTTAAATATTATAACTACAACTTGATCAGTGGCCAAGGAGACCTTTATGTCAATATAGCCGTCGTTCATACAGACACCAACCCCATCCATATATTTGTACCGTTGATATTTCAGCTGAAATCAAAACTAAATCACGACTCCTCCATCAGTGTCACTTTAAAGGCAAGTGAACATCCACTCTGAGTTTCACTTCAAGATAGCCTTGGTCCAGATTTTCAAAAGGTCAAGGATGACATTTGATGGATTCTGACCCTGAGAGTACGGGTTCAAAACCCGTGGGGGACTCTACCAAAATGTAATAGAAATTGTGCTTTAATAAGAAAGTGTATTGTCAGATATGACAAGTGTTACACTTGGCCACTGTCTCAATGGCATTTTGTAACCATAACTTTCTACCGTGGGAGTCGTTCACACGTATCACAGGGGTACACAAAGTACACAGTGTAGACTAAATGTCCGACTTCCATTTTTGTGGAAGTCACGGTGGCTGAGCGATTAGGTACCTGACCCTGAGAGTGCAGGTTCGAATCCCGTATGGGACTTAACCACAAAGTACTAGAATTTGTACTTTAGTAAGAAAGTGTAATGCCAAATATGATCTATGTTACATTTGACCACTTTCTTAATGGCATTGTGTACTCATTGTTTCAGAGTGATCTAAATAGCCCGAAAGAAATGGTAGAAAAGAATAACCTTGTCCCATACTTTAAAGAATGTTGTGCATCATCTTACATGTCTCGTACATTACTCAACTACACCGTCACTATCGTTGCAACTATTGCCGTTACGCGTTTCTGTAGCTAATGATTAAATCATTAATTAATGCATTTTGCTCGTTCTGGTGGTAACTACACGTATTGATCCAGATTGAATGCATTACCATGGTAACTCCATAAGAATCGTGACAACGGTTCCAGTCACGTGTTTCTGCTGCTGATAACTGTCAGCTAATGCTTTATTATTTACCGTATTACCGTGGACTACAAACCTCCATACATCACACGTGATGAAGGTATTAGATGGCAGAGTAACGTGTTATAAAACACACACGGCTAACCATCGTTTCTTAAGAGTAGTAATTCTCAATCAGCTATCGTGAAGAAAAGAATAGGTGACAGATTGCAGTTATGCAAAATCTGAGTGGTTTGGGGACTAGTCTACCTATGAAGATCAAGGTGAGAACTGGTCTTCCGGAATTCATACTTGTCATACTAAACATCAAACACTGATCCGGTCATCCTTACGGGTCCTCTCACTACCGAATTCTGTTTCTAACCAATCTGCCCATGTTTCACTGAATTAGTCCTGTCACACGTTTCATCTAGCGCACTTAGGCCACGTGTCTAGACACAATGTCTAGACCATGTTTCTGAAAGGATCAAGGATGCTTGTCATCCTAACGCTGCAGTGCTATAATACGTCATTCAATATGGACATGCTCATGTGTGTCCTTGTCGGTACATCAATACCACCGACTTTGGTAAAAAACTCATCAATACGATCATTCGACATGATAAATTCTGTTACCTGGGTGTCACCTGAACCTTATCCGGTGAAGTTACGGTTCTGCATGAGTCTCCACGCCACTCGTTATGAGGCGTCTTAAAGCATCGGGTTGTAGACAAATTGAGTTGGTTGCCGACTATTGAATGGTCATTGTACAAGGCGTAACGTTGTTCATAATATCAATCACTGGATGGTAGGTTCTAGAATCGACTGTGTAAAGGGTAGAACTGGCCAAGTTGTTGAATGATGATCTCTCTAAACTATTAATGTTCATTTTTTCTATTATTTTCTTTGCTAATTAATTATATTTCTCGTCACGATATTGCTGAAATATGTCCCATGTGGCGAAACATTTTAACTCACTCACTCGCTAATTAACAATTAATAATATTAATTAATTTGTAATATTTAATAGCATCAACATTAGCAGAATCAAGCTCTCCAGAATCGGGCATATCAAACATGAAGAAAGATCTGTAAGTTGAAGAAGGCTCTGTGATGAAAAAATATAACTGTATGTTTTTAACAGTTTAACTGTATGTATTTGTTATACATTGAGTGAGTGAGTGAGTGTGTGGGTTTTTTCGCCGCTTTCAGCAATATTCCAGCAATATTCCAGCAACATCACGTCGGGGGACACCTGACATGGACATGACATATTGTACCCATATAGGAAATCGAACCTGGGTGTTCGGCTAGACGAGCGAACACATTAACCACTGGTCTACCCCATCGCCCTGAGTCATTGAGTGTGTGTACTTCAACGCCCACCACGTCGGTCTCTCCTCCCACACTAAGCTACCATGATATAACTGCACTATTGTTGAACATGGAGTTATGACCAACACCTTTACTCCGTCACAACATCTCCGCCAGTGACGTACCCACATGTTCCCATGTAATTGTTGTTCCAAATGCTTTAATTGATTGTGGTCATGCTTTGACGTCAGAATTACTAGCCATTACCATTGTCCACGCCTTCGAGGAATCATCTTAACAATAGGCCTTGATTTACACATGCTGGTCGTGAGTGACTATGGTTTAACACGTTAACCATATGGGTAACACCACGATCTCGGGGTCAGGCTCGTAACTTGTTTGATTGCCTGTCAGCAAAGTCTTCAATCGTGCTTATAATATTCATCACAGTTCCAGCTGCGAATATCTGCAGTCCTGCGTCTTATCGGAATATTGATGCATTGAAATTGGCAAATTGTTCTTCACAAAGAGATCTTACACCCTCGGCACAAAAGTGAGTAAATAAGTTTCACACCGCTGTTAGCAGTGAGGAACACCAGAAACACAACGCATGAACACTCCACTAGCTTTTTCAACGAATACGTGGCAGAATCGAACCGTGTCTGTCTAGACCTGGTCCTGTGAGATTTATCCAGTTATCGGTAGGCATTATAATGTATGACAGATAGCGTCACAGAGGATTTACATCAGCAGGCCGTATGACTTTCCTTGTGTTATTTTGAAAATCACGAATATTTGATGAATGATCTGACGGTATTTTAGTTCACGATGTGCACAATTACTTACAGGCAGCCGGCATATTGCAGAAATATTTTGACGTTGGATTTTTAGATAGTTGGAGGTTTGAATGTGTTGATTCACGACTGACATGGGTTTGTCCACAGGATGTCTTCATATTGAACTGCAGTAGTATTGTGCTACACAGACAGTACATAGTGGCGGCTTGACTTATTGATGACAGTAATGGATGGACGGTCTCCTGGTTCAGAGCGTCTGCCCCGATACCGGAGGTTAGTTAGTGGAATAAAACTATGGTCGAATAATCGTAGTCAGTATACAGTGTCAGAACGGGCCGTCCGTGTTACAGTGTGGCCTGGTATCTCAGCGGGTTTAAGCACTGTGAGGGAGGGAGAACGCATAGATACACTATGAAAGTGTCTGCAAAAACCAGAAACGCAGAGGCTCACACACAAAGATCACAGGCTCTCTCACTCAGCATACTAATACACTAATGAATCTTGCACATGTGCCTCCTCACCTACAAGCTATTAGTGATGTAAAATGTATCTAATACTTTCTTGTATTCCCACGATCATGGTTCCGTAAACAGAACGTGGAACTTAGTTCATTCTCTCGGGACAATTTGGTGGAAAACAGATCAGTTCAGATATCAGACTGGAATCGGTATTGTCGGCCATTATCTTTCTTCAGTGACGCCAGCAGTGGCACAAGAAAGGCAGATAACTGGTTTGAAACGGGAAGAACTGCCTCTAATTATTTTGTGTTCCTACTTGCCTCGGTAAGTGGATATTTCGTGTTTTGGACGACATTGACTTTAGAGTTTAGTTAAATACGTGAGGACATAATCATTCAAGTAAGTCGGGTAGTGTTTAGTGTGTTTAGCGCTGTTTCTCGTATAAACCGTCTGCAGTATGCGTGGTTCTAAATGTGTGTGTGTGAATGTGCGCGTGTGCGTGTGCGTGTGCGTGGTGTATGCGTATATGGTGTATGATGCATGTGTACGTCTATCCGTCCCTCTCCACACTGAGTCAGTGGATTCAAATTCGCTCATTCCGCCCCACTACACTTCAATTTCTCATCATCTCTATTCCACATTAACCCTCTCTGCGCCACTTACCCGCTCCTTGCGCTCCACTTCCGCTCCCGTTCGCCCCCCAACCCATGCCTTCAGCAACCCATGCTTGTCGTAAGAGGCGACTGACGGAATCGGGTGGTCAGGCTCGTTGACATGGTTGACACATGTCATCGGTTCCCAATTGCGCATGCCTATGTTGTTGGTAACTGGAGTGTCTGGTCAAAACTCAGTTATTTACAGACCGCCACCATATAGCTGGAATATTGCTGAGTGCGGCGTAAAACTAAACTCGCATACTCACTCCCATCTGCTCCACTTTAGTCTTGCTCCTCCCTCTTAACTTAAGGTAGAATGAAGTTAGGTTAGAGTGAGTGAGTGAGTTAGTACTTAACGTCACATCGGCAATATTTCAACGATGTCGTGACGAGAACATTTAACAATAAAAAGGACTATATGTATGTTATAAAACTTGTCGACGAAGGAAATATCACAATTAGAATTAAAACTAGCGTGGAAAGTTAAAACTGATGTCATTATATGGACAACATCAGTATGAAAACAGGCTATAGATCGCCAATAACAAGTTAGGTTAAAGCCTCAGGAAAGACTACTTCTATCTCTGCTCTACTTTAAGCTCGACCCAAACTCGCGCTTTCTTTCCACCTCTGCTAAACAACTCCATTCTGCTCACTTTAATATAAAAAGGCATACGTTTAGGTTACAACGATGTCAGGTTAGAGTCTCAGCAAAGACGAGTCCTTCCCAAACAATGCATCACCGCCCACGCTCAGCGTCTTGAGTGACGTTGATGCAAGATACAAATCAACTGAAAAGAGTTCTCCATCCCTACAGCTTGTAATCCTGGCGATGGAGAACCATGGACCTCTACAGTGTCCTACCTTTTAAGTAATCATTTAATATCTCACGGACAAAATCGATTCCTCCTGACATTTTGCCCGCTGAATATGAGAATGATAACGGATTAAATTATATTAAGAGATAAATTCGTGTGTTTATTCCTGTTATAATGCACCAATCACAAACACCACTTTAAACAAAGATGTCAGCATCGCTTGATGCCTGTAAAAGAGCACCTTCCTTGAAAGGTCTTTTCAACAATGTTGCATCAATGTCAGCTTGAGCTTCTTAAGATTTTGATAGGATGTTTTTTTACCTATTTCACTTCAGGTTCGATATCTTCTCTTTTTTTACGATATTAATCAATATTTTTTGTTCTTTTGTGACGAGAAAGTCCATAACTTTTCCATTTTCTAAAAATTAGTAACTTTCGGTTTAAATAAGTATAAATAAAACTAATCTCAATCACCGATTGGACGAATAGGAACGATCATGGCAACGTCGGTAAACAAACAACTCCACATGCATCGTGATGCCGACAAAAATGTGCTGTCCTTTTGATACATGAAACTATTTTCTCTGGAATTAATCACATGGTGTGATTAGGTAGATATTATTGTCTTTGTACATAAATTACCACATTTAGCGAGTCTATTTTCATTTTGTTATATAAATCTTCAAACACTGACAATAGGTGACGCGAACGGGCGTGGCCAAACTCAATACCTAAATACTGCAGATCATGACACAATATGATGGTATGTGTAACTGTACCCATCCTTGATGAAACCGGAAGCACGTACACGGCATGGCACTCATGGAGGTAAAATTTACATGAGTTGGAAAACGACATTTGATACATTTTCTAAATTGATTCAAATTCCCGTAAGATCCATACTATATACCAGAATGAACTTTTCAATCATCTCCAATTGTTTACTGTTAGTTGTGCTCAATAGTTGTCATTTGTTTCTTGTGTTGTAGCATTTTCCCCCTCATGTTAGCCGTCGGTGCGTAGATTTTTCCTTTCTCAGAAGAGAACGAAACCAGAACTAGTGTAAGAATGTAACGTAAACGGATTTCATGAAACATAATGACTGTCTAAAAAGATGTCATCGTGTGCATGCTTTTCACTCACAATTAGCATTTACTTTGGACATTAAAACAGCTAAACAGCACATCTTTCGTTCACAAAGTTGGAGCAAAATTAAAATTATAATGTTACTTGAAAAAGAAGACCTTTCGGAGTTTAATTGGCGAGTGGTCCTGTGCGTAGTGCTCAGGTCACCATCAATTGAAGTTAAGCACCGTCGAGCTCGGACAGTCCTTGGCTGGGTGGCCGTGTTTGGCAGCTTAACTCCTGAGAGTTTCTAGGACTTCGGTCCTGCCCCACAACGAAGCACATGGGAAACATGTGGTCTCACCTTCGGCAAGTGAGTTTGTTCAAATTTGCCTCTGTTCACCCAGCAGAAAATGGGTACCCGGTGAGATAGAGTCTTGTGACTATAACCTTCTAGCGCTTAAGAGGGCAGCTTGGGTTATCCGGAGTAATGATAATCAGATTCTGATTAGAGCGTCCAGTGAGCAACTGGTCAGATGGATACTAGGCGCTATATAAGTGAATTAATATTATCATTATCAATTCTACCTACTGTAGTGCATGTAATTTTTCGTCCCTAGTGTGGTGATCTACCTTCTGTTGTTTGCGATTTACAGCGTGTTTTTATACTGTACTGTCCAAACAGTGATATTAGTGTTAACTTTCCACACTAGTTTTAAGTCAAACTGTGATATTCTACTTGTTTTTCTGTCTGTCGTCGACAGGTTTTTATAATATACATGTAGTACTTTTCTGTGTTAACTATTCTCCTCACGATATGGCTGCAATATTGCCGATGTGACGTTAAATATTAACTCACTCACTCACTCGCATGTAATTTTTCAGATCAGATTGTCTGTGTGTGCAAATTCTTAAAACAATCATGTCATGTGACTCAGTGCATGGCCCGGTACAGCATTTTAGAAATGGCACTATTGCAATCTAAACTGCAAAATATAACGTCATATTTATGGCCGTGTTTGCTCCTACTTGCACACTTCCCAGATTTCATCAGGGAAACAGACTGATGATCCAAAGTGTCTTGGAGCAATGATTACACTTTCATTTTCATATCATTAAATTTTGTAAGTAAAAGTATTATAAAATTATCATACCACACCCAGAATTATTTGGTTGTAGTGATGTTGTGAATATGGAAATTCAAAACTACAAGTGACAGACAATTAATTTTTGAGCAGGAGGTGCAACGTGTGTCTGTGGCATCAAGGTAAACATGTAAGGTGATACCAGGGACAAACAGATTTCTTTTTCCTAACATTGTTCTCTACAATGGCTGGTTTTTATTGTCCGGTTTAGAGCTATTATATTAAGATTTCAATTTGTAGGTTTTCATTGCCATATATATGTGGCAAAGACATATATCAAATGCTTCCGGACCCTAATGAAATGAGTGCCCAGGCCTCGGCATTTTGTTATGCAAAGAAGACTGTTCTTGACATTTTATGTTTTATGATGGTTTGGGCTATTGAACTCTAAATAATTGGAGTATATCATTAACAGACCCTTTAGCAAACAACAACAATCCTTGAAAGTTCAATAGATTAATTTCATATTATGACATTGCTCCTAAACCCAGAGAAAGGTAATAAGGTAAGATAATTTCTATTTGCATAACATTAGGCCTGTTTTAATTTTACCAGAGACACTGTAGAACTTATTGCATGTATATGCTCTCTTTTTTCATCAAACGATAATATTTTCTGATAAATCTACTGTTACAGCCACAACATAGATGACATTAGCTATGATGACATTAGCTATGCATGATTAAAAAAAACACCAAACAAAGAGGTACTGTTGAAAACAATAATAGTTCATGAACCATTTGTATTTTATGTACGTTTTAGCAAGATATTTTATAGAAACAAAATTCACAAAAAAATGGAAAAATCTATTCAGATATTTTATGACATATATGTATTTGTATTAAATAATAATGTAAAATTGTCAGTTTTCTACATCGCCGAAAGACCTTTATTAAAAATCGGTTATTTACACTATGCTAAATCCATGACTTTTTGGGAGAGGAAAATACTATTATTAATATCAATTAACATATGAAAATATATGAAAATGTTTAAAGTTTTAACCAGATATGAAACACAAAGCACTGACAAATCCATCATAATTACACAACAAGATCGTTAAATTATTGCATAAAATTATTAATGTAATTCAGCTTGTTCTGAAGTGAGACATAATCTTGGTATACATGTAACATGGGCGCAATATTTATTAAATCATCCCCAATTTCATGTGGAACTATAACTGAAAATATATTTTAGTTTACAAAGCATATGCATCATGCAGTTGCCTCTACACTAGATCGTCACAAAAAGAAAATCATGAATGTTATTTTCAAACACAAATGCCACGCCCATATCCGCGCACCTGTTCTTTAGGCTGATGTTTGTAAACGTTGTTGCGTCGGACCAAAAGACAACATGCTAACATCAGCTAACATCAACATGCACCACAATTATATGTTCGCTACCTTCATTTTCAGAGTAGAATAAAATAATGGGCCAAATATGAACAAAAATTCAAATAGAAGATACTGAAAAATTGTAGTGTTGATTGACTACTGTTTCCGGGTCACGGGAGCATACTGGTTCCGCCATGTGCCGATTATGCAGTAAAAAAAATCAAAAATCCTTATGAGCTCTGACTAATCATTTTAAACAGTTATATGTGGAAGATTTGCATTTGTCAGACGAAATATCTCCAAATTTTCTGTTACACTTCAATAACGAATGAGTTTTATCAGGCAATCCCTATCGGTGACATCACATCCGGTGAACTTTGCACTTCCCAGAAAACTAGTTACATTTCGGGATCTTAATTTTCGTCTGTCTTTCGTCATACTAAACTGAAACTGATAAATGAAACACTTGTGGAATGGGAAATTCTCCCTCTTTCGCAAGGTCTTACACAGAAACATCGTGTAAACGATCTTCTGATGAAAATAGCTACATTTTGTGTAGGGGTTGGACGAAGCGCGCCATGTTTGTTTTTCGTAAGTATTTCACGACCTAACACCGGTTTTCTGTGGTTTTGTGCGAAAAATAATTAACGTAACACTTGAAATTAGGACTCGTGAATGTTTATAAATCATGTATGCTATTTCTATGACATGACACTTTGAAATAAACGTAATAGTGTCATTTGAGTAAAGCGTGTGATGACATCGAAAATATGATTTGTTTACGACGAACGTTTTCGATTATTCTTTTTCAGAATTAATTGTTCAATTGTAGTCGCGCGGATTTTTGCGGATACAAACATACGAAATTAACGTCAGATATTTATGAGATATCGGTATAAGAATATTTAAATCGGTTTGCACTAAGTTGACAATTTATTCGGTTCCTGATGTAAAACGCAATCGACTGTCAACCGAGTAATTCAGGTAAATTCAGGAAAAAATACATTATTTATGTTTATACTAACATAAATAAGGTTGATGTGATTATCAGAGCCTTATGTACTGTTAACTGTCCAAACACACTGCGTATGATCACATAAACGTTAACCCTAATTAAGTATGGGTATTGATTACAAAAATGATTAAAGGTGTGATTATCCTTTAGGTGATGGTTTCATATGTCAGCGATGACCACAGTTGATACTTATTGAAGAAAAAATAATGGAAAATAAGGAACAGGGTAGAATGCTTTTCCATGTGTGCTGCAACATTTGCTGGAATGAGGTCTCAAATATTTTTTTGGAAATTGTTTTGTGTTATTACGACTGAAAAGAAATTTCATTGTGAATGGAACCGCAAAGATAAGTGGAAGTCAGCATCCAGATTAACTAATCTAACAAGGTGTTTGAGTTGGTCTTTGTGTTATTGTTGTAGCAGACCATGCACTACATGTCATTTTACCTATAAGATGTGATCTATTTCATGCAGTTGACCTTGATGAAAAAGATGGAGACTATGTCCAAAGGGAGGATTCCTACATATCTCAAGGGTCAGAAGACACGCAGTGTGTGGCAGATTCATCTGATGATTCAGTCATGGTCAATACCTGTAACATCGGACAAAAGAGCACATACTTGTTCAAACATGTACAAGCATCAGCAGGAAACGTGAGGCAAAAATGCATTGTTGCCTCTTTTGCAACAAATTCGATTCAAAGGTGCTCCGCCATATGGAACAGGTCCATAGTAATGAAGCAAGAGTGGCAAGGGTGTTGTTCTTATCAAAAATTGTCAAAAGAAAGAAAAGAGGCCACAACTATCACGGCCTTAACAAATACATGCCCCGGGTAGAAAAAAGCCAACCTGTTGACAAGTATCTGCCCTGTCATAACATCACTACGGAAACACCAAAAATTATGCCGGCAGTTCCAAAATTAGAAAGTTTTTGGCTCCACAATATAAAATTCCAGGCAGTTTTTGCCAGTTAAGAATACAAGAGAATTTGAGATAAATGTCCCGGACAGGATGAGGGAGTACTCTATGACAAAAACTCTCTAATATGGAGAGCGACGATATGAGAGCACAACTATCAATACGTATCACAAAATAGAGCAAAAAAGAGCTTGGTCCCTTTTTGATCTGAATGACTGATGCCAATATTACATCAAAGCTCAACGTTTTAACCCCGAAAATCTTTGATACAGTTATAACAGCTGTTCAAAATGTCGCTGGTTTTGACAGCAAAGCCCACACATTTGCCATACCCTCGCTTGCTCTTAAGCTGGGTTATAGCCTTCAGAAATGCTGTACCGTTTTACCTAATATCGCTACACGAAACGAGAATGAAGTTTTATAGAAACAAGCAACTGAATTCCTAGAGCTCTACAATGATGAATGGACAGAGCGAGTGTCTGTCTATGGACTTGGAACTTCAAGCTCAACCAAGTACAACCGCCCATAAATGCTGCCATTCGTTGAAGATGTTCTCCTGCACAAATATTTCGAAAATGCTAAAAAAAATATGGCTAACATGTATATGGAAAATGCAAAGACAGGGATAAGGAATCTCAATGCTTGGAATTTGCAAAGATCTGTCTCTGCCAGATCATACTTTTTTAACCGGAAGAGAAGTGGAGAAGCTCAACGCCTGAAACTGTCAACGCCTCAAAATGGTTTGAAAGATGGCAACACAACGATGGAGGCAGAAATTACAAACAACTTTGTCTCAACAACTTTGAGCAGAAATTATGTGAAACGCACAAGCGCATTGAGACAAGGGGAAAATGGAAAAAAATGTTTCCTTGATTTTAAATGAAAAAATGGAACAGAATCTTAAGGTAATCATTAACCATTTGGGAATGTAAGATTTTTCAAAACTAATTATCAGTCATGTGAAAACACACTGCCCGCAGATTACTCTTCCAAAATAGTCAAGGGATCCATTTTCGTAGTAGCTAAAAGGGGAAAAACAATGTCAACAGGAAGAGAGACCAAGGTCAGCATACTGGACATATTTATACATAGCAGGCATCGGCTTTTGAATTTTCCTACACTATGAAACCTTGAAATAGCGTGTCAAGTTGAAAAACGTTCAGACAACACCTGCAGTGAGTGGGTGAAGCATACGTATGACATGTACATTACGTATCGATATTATTTGTTCTATATATGGTCCAGTTATCAGGAGTTTAAAAAAAGTGTTCTCAGCTAAATTATCATCCCGTTGTCACACAGTTCGTTTGGTCCACCAAACAAGTATGGTGTCATATAAGTGACAAAGTCAGCGTGCATGCTACTGTGGTCATTACCTCCCTGTGAAATCAGCAAGTGGCCATGGTCAGACGACAACAGCGTGTCACTGAGAAGCAGGAATCTGTGAGTTAACAATGTCACTTGATTGGAGTTTCTCACGTATGTGGAGTCATGGAGCGCGTTGTCCAAGATTAGAAGGTAATCGATGAACGTTTTCTTTGGAAGGTTGCCATGTTTAGTTTCGTTTTCGTTTGTGTCTTGTTAAATTAGGAATAGCTCCTTGCCATCCATCACGACAACATATCATTTCTTCGGCATCACCATATTTGAAACGAAATTCCAAATTTCTCATATGAGTCTATAAAGTGATGACCTGTCTGCTCAGTCACTCCTTCACAAGGTAATATAACCGTGAGATCATAGAACGTAACTGGGAAGGATTCCGTCAGCAGGTATGATGAACGCCAGCTGCAGGTAGTCATGTTGTCCAGTGACAGTGATTAACACGTGATGGTTTAATCAAAAGATGTGTGAAATACTATTCCATGATGTAGGAACGTTCATGATTAGAGCGTTACTGTTTAATTAAGGAATGAAAACGACCGCATTGGGACTATCGGCTGTTGAAATCGGCATGTTGAAATCATGTGGAAGAAATGGAGCCGATGAGGAGGAAAGACATTTTATATTGATTTAAATCAAGACAGGCTCTGTCATCCAGTGACAGAGGCTTCGTATCGATTTCGCACGTCACGCAACAGGTCATCCTGACTAAGACAAACGGGATGTCAAGACGACTTTTATGTATATGACACAGGAAATAGGGTACAAGGGTTCACTGGGTTCTTTGAGACCCATATGGCTAACATGTATATGGACAATGAGCTATTAGAACGGGGCCTCATGAAATGGGGCCAATTTGAAAGAGACTAACACGTCATATGAGAACATGACAATACCCGATTAGAGAAAGGACCGACATCACTGAGAACAGCATTAGCAGTTGGAATAGGACACAAACAGCAATAAGATATAGGAACTTGCCGTTGGTCTTTGAATATGCTAGCAGTCACTGGTTGTCTAATCTAAACTCAATATGACGATTACCGTTAATTAATTTTCTCTGTTGGGGTCGCAGGTAAGCTGTGTCTTCTATGTCTAATTACAATTATTTATAGGCAGGTCATCACGCGATTGGGTATTGGGATGGTAAATATCATGTATCAACTGCAAACACTGCACTTAACGAATGTTTTCAAGACTAATATAGAGTATTTACTGCTAATACTGATTTATTCTCATCCCGTAAGCATCCATGCGTGATGACCTTTTTATCAACCTTGACACGGCCAGAGAAAATGAAGCTGTATTGAAGACAGTGTCCCCCCCCCTCTCTCTCTCTCTCTCTCTCTCTCTCTAACAAACAAACAAAGATCTGATGTATCCTCGTAATCTGAACAGACCTTTAGTTGTTGATTTGCTGGTATTTGAAAAAAGTACAGTTCACCAGAGCCATACAGTATCTGTCTGTTCCCTTACCGTCTATCATTGATCACCTGCATGGGACTGCACGTGTAAACTCATTAATGTTTTAAGAATCTAGTCCAAGTCGTTGTGACTCCTGGCAAGCTCTGCTTCTTAGTAGACACGCTACGAGGAAAATATCCTTGGGCACACCAACAGGAAGAGAGTATGTACACTCCTTCCGGGTAATCCAATAAGTAACCACGAGAGGTCAAGAAGCAGATCCGTTGTCGTGACATCAATAAATGATCAGGAAAAGTAACACCTGGTTAAAATGTACCCCACCCCATCCCCCTCACAAAGGGAGCTAGTCCTAATCCCGTTAACATCAAGGCTACCCAACCACCCCACAGCATATAACCGGACATACCGCACATCTGCATAAAACGTTTAAGGAAGCCTTCGTTTTGTGGGGAGTTTTGACGTGGAAATTTTCGGCCACTCAAACACCCAATCTCATAAACGTGACCAGCTGTTGCCCCTTTGTCCAGATTACTCTCCTATGTGGATCAATCAGTAATCGCGTTAAGGATATTTTGATATGACAAGTCACATTGGGCTTCCCTCTGTCATTAAGTCACTGTCTCTCAATATTATTATTGAAACACCACTGAAAGCTAATAACGAATAATCAGTATACTAACAGCACTGGTCTTCACGCCCTTTAATCATCCTGTTTCCAGTTCCAGTCACTGGTGGTCAGTGTCAGCTTCGCCCAAAGGTCAGTTAAACCTCTATAATTACTGTCAATACTCCCAGTTACTTGCACTGATAGGTCAGGAAAACAAATATCGACGTCTGCACCATGTACGTGTTTCAGTAGATGTGTACCTGGTGCTCATAGGTAATATCACGAAATGTTCACACAAGGGGAAGTGATCACTTAATGCTGGTCGTCCATTTTGACAAAAATAAAACATCATCAGAGGACATTTAGTGAGTTTGGGTCCAACGAAGGTGAGTGAATGAATAAAGTTTTATGCCACTTCAGTGTTCCAGTAATATCGTGACGGGGACACCAGAACTGGACCTTACACATTGTACCAATATGGGGCAAAATTTGTTTGCCGGAAGACACTAACACACAAAACATGTTTACACATTCGTAAATTATTTTAACGACTTTCCAAGTCTAGACCTTGCTTCTTCTTCACTTCAGTAAGGAGGTAGTATGACTTGTAGTCACCTAAAACAAAAGGAATTATAAATATGCCCCTAATTAACTGAAATGTTAGTGTAGGTGTGTAATGATTGGCCAGTGAATACACAAAACTGTTCTGTTTGTGGCGTTTTGTAATTCACATTCCATATTTCGCATTCCGCTTTTAAGTTGTACTTTTAGGTGTAACCGAAAATACGCGTTTCGTTTTTGTAGCCGGAAGGCATGTTTTTGGAGAAAATAAAAGGGAACTACATGTTGTGGCCTTACGGACTAAGAAGGTGTTGGTCCTTTTCTTCTACATACTCACCACTGTTGTCATCCTCGATATCTCCAGGGTCTACGTTCCGAAAAGTCTCCACTATACCCTGGACGCATCTACGGCTCGGCCCGATAATTTTATTACCTCCCTTTGCTGACTCCGCTTTTTCACAGTAGCCAATCAGAGTGGTCGCCGTTACAACCGAATTTGCCAGTGTCAACAAAGGTAGCAGTTGCAACTGCGAAGGTTTGCTCGCCGTACGACTCACAATTTGGGGAAATCATACATGCAACTTTATAGGTCCGAAACCTTTTTTAAAACATATGCAAGAAATTCATCTAATACTTTCAGAGAACCTACGCATGGTTTGTTTGCCAAGTTTAATCGGTTCGATAATTTAAAAAGCGAAAGTGAGTTGTGATTGGTTCGCTCAAATTCCCGGCGTAGACACCTGATTGGATAAAAAGCCAGCCAAGGGAGGTAATAAATCTATCGGGCTGAGCCGTAGATGCATCCAGGGTATAGTGGAGACTTTTCGGAACGTAGACCCTGGAGATATCGAGGATGCACTATTGTTGGCCTTTTTCGTAAGAACGTTTTCACCGATAAAGGGGTTAAAATAATAGGCATTTCCCATGTAATATTATTGAATTACAATATTACAATATTGTATTACAATATTACAGAATAAAATAAGCATACAAAATATGATGTCATGGCTCCATTTTAGGAACTATATTAATTTGATATATGTCTTATGACTGTCTGGTTTTACGTCTTTTTTACCAAAAGTGCAGCAGTATCATGACGGGGTAAGCCAGATATGGGCTTCACGCACCGCACACATGTGCAGATGAGAACCCGGGTCTTCGCCGTGACGAGCGACGAGCGACAAGCGAACGCTTTAACAACTAGACAACTCCACTTCCCCGGAGTTAAAAATCACGTAAATGACAGTGCTTAACACCTGATAACTGATAATTGTAAAGTACCAGAGGCGTTCATGTCTGTCTGTCTGCTGCCTAACTAAGTGCCTGCTGCATTTCTGTCTGTTTTTCTCTCTGGATGTCTGTCTGTCAGCTGTATGTAGGTCTGTCTGTCTGTCTAATATCCACATTATTGGATGTTTATTTGGACAAGATAAAGAGGCCAGACCAGCACATATAGTATGGATGTCAGAAGCTCAGTAGATAAAATGTAATTTTGTTGTTTGTTGATTAAAACTTACAGTTCATAGCCACAGTATTTTCCTATTTCTCACCAACACTCAGTGATCACCTGCACGGGATTGAACGAGCAAACTCATTAATGTTTCAAGAATCTAGTCTACCAAGTCATTATGACACCTGATATGCTCTTAGGAGACACGCTACGAGGAAATTAGCCCTGTACACATCAACAGGAAGAGAGTATGTATACATCGTCCTGGTAATCCAATAAGTGACCACACGAGGTCAAGAAACACGTGTCCAGATCAGTTGTCATGACATCAGGGTTCAACAAATGATCAGACCTAACACCACCGGCAATAAATGTGGAACACGGTTATTTACATCCCTTGTTAAGGTTCGATTTATATTTTTCTAACTGCCTTATTGGAAATGAAACGGGAGCGGTTACATGGTTTCTCATTTGCGACCTTTGGGAAATGTGGCTCAAAGCTATATATCACTGTATGATACTGAATTAAGCTGGAAATAAAATTTTAAAAAAACAAGGCTTTTTGTTTACCGAATCAAGGTTTGAAGGGACTTTGTTACAAAAACAGTTTCCCCTCGTGGTATGTTTGCCTCGTGACGCTTTCATCTACAAACTATGCTTCTTATAAACAGGCCTCTGAAAGCTGCCAGTGACAACATATATCCAGGTTCAGTTAGCAAATGTCTTTGAGGACTTTTTGTGTCAATCTTAATTGTGTTACTGCAACTTCGTCATCGATCAAGGACGTAGCTCATGGCCGGATTATATCATGTTATCAGTCATCTTAAACATTGCGGCTGCCACTAAGCCAATAGGGTATGGATCTCTTTAATCAACTGTATATCATCGTATTACCCGCCTTTAAGCTGTCACCGTACAGTTGGAATAGAGGTGCGTGCTACGTTAAACAAGAAACAAATAAACAGTAAAACAGGGTTCCTGCTTAATTGCCTGGTCCTATACAGACACTACCGTAATATAGCAGGAACACTGAATGCTATCAATCACACGTCTGATAACTAACCAGTACCAATATATCTGCACTTGTGATAGTGTCAAGACACATGGTATCAACCATAGGCTTGATAATTAGTGAGTGAATTTAATTTTACACCGCGTTTAGCAATATTCTAGTAATATGGCAGTGGAAACCAGAAATGGGCTTCAGACATTGTACCCGGCCTGAGAGGTGCTTCAGCTTGACATGTGAACGCTTTCACTATGTGCCCCATCGCCCCATTTGATAATTAAAGACTAATCCGATAGTCTTATTAAGACGTAACTTATCAACCACAAGTTTGATTATTAATGACTACTAAGATATATTCAATTTTTATAGTATTAACACACACGTTATCAGTTACAGGATTGATAAGTGAAGATTGCAATAGTATTTATATTCAAAACATTCTGGCGACAAGAAGTTAAAGACACGTAGAACGTGACTGTCTGTCTGCGTTGTACAACTGTAGCTGGACATGTTGAACTCGACATGGACGTACGACATGACGTACGGCATGAATGTACGACATAAACGTACGACATAAACGTACGACATGACGTACGACATAAACGTACGACATAAACGTATTATAGTCTGAAGCAACGCTCATTGTTCTCTCTGTGTCATCCCCATTGGTTTCAACCAAGTGCTCGACGTCTCCACATCGTTTCCTCCCACTTGAGTCTGACTCACTGTAATAACAGCAGATGAAAGTGGAAAGTGATGTTCATCCCACCATTCTCACCCACTTGTTGCAGACCTAAAGACACAGCACGGTGTGTCATCAACGATCAGGCAACGTGACTACTTAGCGCAACTGACTATGCTTTTTAATGATGAAAGAAACTGTTATCCTTCAACATCATCAATCTGTCCTCGTCAAAGAAAAACTTTTGCACTCAACAAAACCTTGATATGCCAGAATGGTATATTATTGATACCACAGTTACTTTCAGAATTGTTTGCCATTTCCTTATTTGCCTGCTAAATAAAATCACAATCCCGATACTGAAACATATGAGAGTTGTGTTTGTTTGGAATATATTCACAGAAATCTGAACAGAACAATTGAGAACACAATCTGAAAGTGTCCACTGAGTCTGTGAGCCAAGCAGTTTGATTGCTTCTGAAGATAAATACAGAACACCAACGTCACGATCCCTCACTTAGTATCATGAACACATTTTCTGTACGGATACACAGATGTAATGTAAGTCCCAATGGTCCCTGGTATGGTGATCTACCTTCAGTTGTTGGCAATAAATAGCCTGTTTTACCTTGTATTGTCAGCAGTAGTTAAACTGTTTTAAATATGATTACTTGCTTTAAATCTGTGATAATCTATTTATTTTCCTATCCGAATTGTTCTCGTCACAGTATGTTTGAAATATTGCCGATGTGACGATAAATGTTATGTCACTCACTCACTCTGTATGGATACATGTGAACATATATTCATATACTCTGAGAGGACTGAAGCGAATCCCTTAACATCTGGTAACAAGTCTCTTATGTTTTTCAAGCCTTTACTGGAAACATGACAGCTGATCCACGGGTGTAGGGCTCCCAATTCGCCTAGCTTACGTTTGATCATGAACATTTCTCATTTGTTACCGTCTTTCGACGAGTATGGTTCCCGAAGACCAATCCCAACCCAAATCTTTGCAAGGGCACTTGGTGGGCGTTGAAATTCATCACCAACGTCCAGAAAGGGCGCTTCAGCTAATATGTAGTCACCACAAGGTAGTGTTTTAAAGACCTATTCTCTCTCTCTCTCTCTCTACATGTTGCAATCTCCCAAATCCATCTAAATGATCGAGTGTTGGCCAGAAATGAACCTCGACCTATGCAACTGAGATCGGCATTAAACAAAAAACATAAAATTAGCGATCTTGACCACCGGATCCAGGCAGTCTGGTCTTTTGACCAGTATGGTTGCTGAAGACACTCCTGGCCTAAATCGATACAAGGTACTTTGTGTGTGTTTGATCAAGAAACTGTTTTCATTTGTCAACGTCATTGTTAAGAGAGTAATCGGACGTTCAAGCATTGGCATTACATGTTTAGCGTGTCATTTAAGTTAAAAACTGGGCATGTCCTGCCATTACACACATGATCAAAGTGGTCTTCGCGGCTGAAGATTTTTTAAACGTGCCACATCTTAAGCGTATCGCCTGGTATCAACCAATGACATTACTCCAATCAATCGTATCTTACCTTTGATAAAGGTATACACCCCAGCTGGCGATATCCGATGAGTTTTACAGTCATCGATCTTTCGGAAGAGATTGTGTTTTCTCGTCAGTTTTAGATACAACAGAAATCTTTAAGAGGATGAATAGGTTACTTAATTTAGCCTTCTCGCTCTTTATTGCATTGCAACACCGTTACTCCTGACAAATACAACCTAATTCTGCTCTCAGAGAGAGTCCTTTGGTAACACATCCTGGCCAAGGCAATCGTCATGGTTTCGTTTGTTACTTGCTCAACATTACATTCTGTTTGTTCCAGCTGCATGCCGCCAGACTGTTAATTATCGTGGATAGGTATGATATTATATTAACATACATTCACACACATACACACACAATTAAATAAACAAGTTCTTCTTCTGTATTTGTAAGTTATTTTTGAACTATTTACGATACAGGAATGTGAACGTGTTGCACCATTTTCATTGGTCTCAGAACCACTGCAAACAATGCCTTACACAACAGAAGATATGTCTTCTCAACAGATCGAGTGTGACTTCAGTACAGTGTCAATTCGCCAGACGTATATTGTCTGTGGACCTGAATTTTGAGCTTTCTTCTGGACATGATACGTTTAAAAACCAAACGTTTGATAGGACTTCCTGTGACGTAAGGTACTGTAACATTATTGTCCTCCTGCGAGGGTACATAAGTCCCAAAACATTCACAGTAAATTTCACTGTTCTTAATCGTAGCATTTGTATATTATTAATTTTGGCTAGATGTGTCTAAATTGCTAACAACTGAAGGCATGATGTAAATCCAACTAGGATCCATGCAGGTGGCAGAGGTACTGTAGGTCCCCATGGTTCCTAGTATGGTGATCTACCTTCACTTGTTGGCAATGTATAGCCCATTTTTATATTGTATTGTCGTCTATAGTGAAACTGTTTTAAATGTAATTACTAGTCTTAAATGGATATATGTGATATATTCTAGTAGTTTTACTGTTCTTCGTCAACAGGGTTTTAGTTTCTTATACTCATTCATTCTATAATTACTTCTCACTATTACTTGTTCTCGTCGCGATATGGCTGCAATATTGCCGATGTGACGATAAATATTAACTCACTCACTCACCCAGTGTTCAGCAGCATGAACATCGATCTGCGCAACTGGGAACCGATGGCATGTGTTAACCAAGTCAGCGAGCTTGACCACCCGATCCCCCTAGTCGCCTCTTACGATAATCATAGTCACCCTTTTGTTGCAAGCACGTGTTGCTGTAGGTCTATTCTACCCTGGACCTTCACGGGTCTCTGAGATCATATGTCACCGTCAGATATGGATACGCCCTATCAAACACAACATAACCAGCGGAGACCCAGGCTAGACATAAATACTGACCCAAGCCATGTTCCCGTTCACTTACTTTTGCGTCACAGGTAGCGTGGGTTTATCTCTGTCAGAGGGGTGAAAAGAAATCCAAATACTATTACATCGACGGGAATAATGAGTTACTGAGTGAAATCAGTCTGGTACATGATTGTTTTCTTTGTCTAATTATCACATGTTCGTTTCTCCTTTTTCTTTTCTTCTGTTCTCCTCCTCCCTCTCTAATTATTTTACCTATTTTTTCCTTTCCGCAGTGTTTTTCCTCGGATTATCCCATTGTCTTTGTTTTCTTGTTCTTCTTCTTCTTCTTTATGTTAATCCCTTCTCCTTTTTAGACTCAGTATGGGTATTCTTCTGCAATAAACACTTCTATTACTCGCTCGTGGAAGATACTGCAACGTAATATTTTTACGGCAATATTGCACTAGTGTAATACCGCTTGACGTATGACGTCAAAATGGTTCAAAGTTGTGACGTCACAATTGTAATGCTGATGTCGCAATTTTACTAGCCCTTGCTTGACTCGCGGAAAGCTGAGAGTGATCGCACTGTAGGAAATTTCGCGGAAGTTCCTGTCAATTTATGTTCGCGAGTAATGAACAGAATACTAAACTCGCTTCCGTGAAATATCATTTTTATTAAACCAAAGATTTAGTATCAAACGAGCGAAAGCGAGTTTGATACCAAATCATTAACTCGTTTAATAAAATGGTATTACACGGAAGGTCGTTTAGTATCCTCTATGTATAATTAAACAACGAGAGTTAAATATCATAACTAGAACTTGATCAGTGGCCAACGAGACCTTCACGTGAACATAGCTGTCGTTCATACAGAAACGAGTCCCATCCATATATTCGTAACGTTGATATTTCAGCTTAAATAAAAAATTCTCTCTTTTCTTTTCATCTCTTTCTCCCCTTCCTCGTTTATCTCTCTTTTCTATTATTTCCTCGGATTCCCTCATCTTCTATGGTTTCCTCTTCTTCTTCATTCCTTCGCCCCCTTCACTTTTTTCGACTGAGTATTCTTATGTTTTAAATACTTATATCCAACAACGAGACGTAAGTTAAACAGTGGCCAATAAGATCTTTTTCTCTATTTCCGCCTTGGTTTTCCTCGGATTATCCCATCCTTTCTGTTTTCCTCTATTGCTTCTCTTTTTTTCTTCTACTTCTTCGCTTCCTCTTCTTCATCTTCTTTATGTTATCCCCTTCTCCTTTTCCGACTCAGCATGAGTATTCTTATGTAATAAGTACTTATATTAAACAACGAGAGTTCAATATTATAACTACAACTTAGTCAGTGGCCAGCGAGACCTGTACATCAATACAGAAACGTATCACATCCATATATTTGTACCGTTGATATTTCAGCTTAAATCAAAACTAAATCACGACTCTGCCATCAATGTCACTTTAAATGCGAGGCAAGTGAACATCCACTCTCAATTTCACTTTCAGATAGCCTTGCTCCAGATTTTCAAATGGTCAAGGATGACATTTGATAGATTCATGGAGTCGCATGACATGAATTCCACCGAGATGTTTCAGTGTGATCGAAACAACTCGAAAGGAAGCGTACAATTGACTAATATTGTCCTATATTTTAAAGACTGTTGTGCTTCATTACAAAGCTAACTACACAGGGATCGTGACCACTGTTTCCGTCACCCATTTCTGTACCTAATGATTATGTCATCAAGTAATGCATTTGGTTCGTCCTGATGTAAACTACACGTACTGCCTCACACAAGGACTATACATCCCTGGAGCTATGAAACTATTATTGAAACATTATACCCATCATTATTGCTACATGGCAAGCATATGTATTAATCTTTCCAGCTGTGGTGCAAGAGTTAAAACATCATGTAGATGCCAATCGTTACAACCTGATAAGTGATCTTTGTACAATGTTACCAAGTATGACCAGAGGCGTCCATTGCTCATGTTTGTCTGTCTATCTCTGTCTGTCCTCCTTTGTGGACATTTAGGAAAATACCTGTGATGTGAGGAGCGCACATTGTATGAATATATATTAATGCCCCAAGCTGAAACGTTCAGGCAGTTTAGCAGTTCAGTGTCTTTTTCTCACCAACACTCAGTGGTCACCTGCACGGAGCTGCACGTGTAGACTCATAAATACTTTATGAATCTAGTTCACCAAGTCATTATGACTAAGCTATTCTTCATAATAAACACGCTACGAGGAAATTAACTATAGCTTAGTGAACACCAACAGGAAGTGATAGTGCATATATCTTCAAGGTAATCCAATAAGTGGCCACACGAGGTCAAGAAACACATGTCCAGATCAGGTGTCACGACATCAGGGTTCAATAAACGAAAAGAAGAACGAACACCAATGGCAATAAAATGTGAACCTAGGTTATTCACGTCTCCTATGACGTTTTGACTTATATGTTTTTGAAATGCCCCGTTAGAAATACAACTTGGGCTGGTACTTGGTCTGTCGCATGCCATCTGTGGCTTTGGGGAAATGTGACCCTTGGCTGTGTCAAATAACTGCTATCCTTCTATATCATCGATCAGTCTTTATCAGCGATAAACTTACGTTTTCACTCAACAAAACCCTGATCTGCCAGAATGGTATATTAGTGATATTACAGACACTCTTAAAGACAGAATTGTTTGTGATTTCCTTACTTGTCAGCTAAATCAAATCACAATTCCTATATTGAAACACATTTAAGAGAAACGTGTCTGTTTGGAATATAGCGAAAGAAATTTCCCTGAGTGCCGTCAGCTTCATTTAGATGCAGCTATCTTATTGAATCAAGTATACAACAGAATCTTAAAGAACATACAATCTGTGAAGTATGCAGTTTGATTGCTGTCCAAGACAAAGATCACGATTTCCGTGTATGATGAAATATGTATCACATCCATTATCATTTTTCTTTCAAATACCGTCAAATGACTAACTGGACCAGCATATAAACATGGATAATTTGTTCATTTTCAGTATTACATGTTACAGAAAGCAAGAGATGACTTATCTACTTGATTCACCTATACGTCGGTGATGCAGTTGATACAGTTTGGTATTGGTTGGTGTCATTTAGTGTAGCAATTTTCAAGCTAACTATTGGCACTCTGTAAATAATTGTATCTGGACTCGACAATCCAGAACATTCTGAGGGTCGATGTACGCATTTGGAATGCCCTGATAAGCGTATACTAGGTCAGTGAGCCTGATCACCCAAATCTGGCAATCACCTACGGATAATGTACGACCAATTCTAACCCGAAGGAGTCAAGCATGCAGTAATTATGTAAGTTATCACATCGTGTTAAGGGAAATACGGGGTTTTAACAGCCCCGAGTAAATACAACGTCGAAAGGGACTGATAAAAAACACGTTTTCCGAAACACGATGTGATAACGCATATATTTATCTGAATGATTTTCCCGAATCAAAAGAACACAAGGCGCTTCGAATCGACTTGTTTTTATTTATATGAGATGCCACGGCTGGTCGATTGACCTTAATGACGAGCACGTTACTAAAGGCTTGGCGATGCACGCTTTTCTCACTTTTCGTGGTCACCGTGGCGTTGCGGGATGATATGAATTTTGAACTCCCTGCTCGCGGATCGTGACAGGTGTAAATGGTATTTTATCAGAGTCACGTGAACCAGTCAAAACTCGACATTCTTACATGAGGTTGGATAAATACTGTTAAAAGTCTGATCACCCAAATCTGAAAGTCACCTATGGATCATTGACGACCCATTCTAACCAGAATCTTCAGGAGTCAAACATAAAGTAATTATGACTGTTAGGCATCAGCGAGTCTGATCACCCAAATCCGACAATCATACATGGATCATTAACCACCAACTCAAACCCGAATAGAGCATACAGTGAAAATGCTTGTTAGGCATCAAGAAAAAAATCGCAATCATTTAAGGACATAAATGTATGTTTCACATGTTCACTGTCGGGTGGAAAATATATTGGAACAAGGTAGAACAGGCCTTCGACTGATAAATGAACAAACTCGACAACAAAGAATCCAGTGATCAACATCATGGACGTAGATACTGGGATATGATGACATGTGTCAACCACGTCAGTGACCCGGATCACCAGATCTTGTCAGTCGCCTTATGACAAGCACAGTTTGAAGATGGACAGAATCAAGTCCAACCTGGAAACGTCACGAGGCAAACATACCACGAGGGGAAATTGAACTTCATCACCGTCTTTGTAACAAAGACCCTTCAAACTCTGTATTATTTAACAAAAAGCCCCCTTTTCGTTTCATTTTATTTTCGATTTAATTAAGTTGAACACAATGATACAAAGCCTTGGGCTACATTTCCCAAAGGTCACCGTTGACACTTCACAGACCATCTACCAGCTCCCGTTTCATTTCCAATGAGGCAGTTCAAAAACACATGAATCTGATCTTAATAGGAGACCAGAATAGTTGTGCATTTTATTGCTGGTGGTGTTTGTTCTCCTGATCATTTGTTGAACTCTGATGTCATGACATCTGATCTGGACATGTGTTTCTTGACCTCGATGTGGTCACTTATTGGATTACCCGGACGATGTACACATAATCTCTTCCTGTTGATGTGTTCAAGGCTGATTTCCTCGTAGCGTGTCTACTAAGAAGCAGAGCGTATCAGGAGTCATAATGACTTGGTGGACAAGATTCTCGAAACATTATTGAGTTTTGAGCAACTCAGATGACCCTTGAGCATTGGTGAGAAATAGACACATACTGAAGACTAAAAGTGCTTGAACGTTTCAGCTTGGGGCATTAATATATATTCATACACAATATGCTCCTCAAGTATTTTAATGAACATCCAAAAAGGAGGATAGCAGACAGACAGACAAACACGAGAAATGAAGGCTACTCTCGACACCTGGTAATACTGTACAATGATCACTTATGAGGTTGTAACGACTGGCATCTAGATCATTCTTTAGTTCTGGTTTCTCAGATGGACAGATTAATAAATATATTTGCCTAGTAGCGATAATGATTGGCACAAGTTTTAATGCCCTCAATGCTCGGGAGAGGTACAGTCCATGTACCTATGATTTTAGTAAGTTTGCGACAGACAACGTGGATAATATAATTCCTAAAATGGACACCTCACATGATACTATCTATGCTCAAATTGCTCGGCACTGTTATTTATATTTTGCTTACAGCAAACAGATCCAGTATTAATACATGTGCACTGTCTGTTATTTTTATCGCTGAATACGTGCTAACAAATCAAACACACACACAAAAAAAAACAAAAACAAAATACAAACCGAAAAAAGCAAAAGAAGAAAAAACAAAGCAGAGTATTCTTGCTTAGTAACTGGCCAATTCTTATTCTAACTAAAACATCTTATTCGCATATGTATATTGGTACATTGCACTTCTGCTACTTCAGTTTCGTTTCAACGGTGTCTCATCTACCTTTATCAGGTGAAGACGTGCTAAGAAAAACCCAGCAACAACACAGATCCTTTTCCCTTTTTGTGTATATTGACCAGTGTTTGTAAAATTTGAAACCTTATTCAGTCCCGATTAAAATGGGAGCATGTTAATTGTTGCATTGAAATGAAGGAGGATTAAGTAGGTGTGGAACGGCGTTAAGAGAGTGTAAGAAATGCTATCTGTTAAGGGCAAACAATACATTAGTTCAACGACTGAAAGAAGCTACAGGAGCACGATTAAGTGATCAGTTTCTCTTGTGTGCACATGTCTACGCACAGACGTTTCGTGATGTATACTTAAGAGCACCAGGTGCAAATCTCGTCGACAGAAACACCTACATCTCTCTAGAGATACTGGCTGCAATTGTCGGTGCTTGTCTTTTCCTGCCTCTGTCACCATGGACCACAAATGCCGTAATTGGGAATATCGACTGTGCTTATAGAAGCTTAACTGACAATTGCCAGACCTATGTCTAAAGCTGATACTGACATCGGTGACAGGAACTATAAACATGGTGAAGATTACTATTGGATAAGGCCTCTCGAGTTAGTATATTCATTATTCAAAGTATAAATCTTCAGTGGTATTTCAGTGATACTCAGGGTAGTCAGTGGCTTCACGACAGAGATAGGCCTAAGTTGACATGTCACATCAAACTATCCTTAACTCAGTCATGGTTCTGACGTACTTAAGACAATGATCCCAGCGAGACGAAGGGACAGACTGTTTGTCATGGTCACGACCATGGTCAGTTGCCATGACCAACTGAAGATGACAATGCTGGTCACCTGTATGAGATTTGAATATTTCAGTGGACACGATTTGCACTTTAACTCCTCCCGAGTTGCTTTTTTCAAAGCAAATTTAATTTTTATTCCATATTTTAACTGTATATCTACGCTACTTCTGTAATGTAATGGACGGTGGCTTAGCTTAGTTGTTAAAGTGTTGGCTCGTAACTGCCGAGTTCGATTCCTTTGTGAATTTCAGGTGTCCGCTGAAGTGATTTTGCTGGAAGCGGTGTAAAACCATTCTCACTCACCCTCTTTAATGTTAGGCGAATTGATATACTGTGGACCGTTTCGGTAGTCTTGTAGTTAGATGGTCCATTCCTTACGCCGATACCCGGGTTGGAGTCTCCATATGGGTTCAGTGTGTGAAGCCCATTTCTTGTGTCTTCTAACACAAAAGTGGCGTAAATCCTTACCCATTACTCTCACTGTCTATATTGCAGTCTGTAGCCTTATAAACATAAAAAAAACTACAATACAATGAAGTCCGTTAATCCGGACGCTTGCCTTTCTCAACAAATTCGTCAGGACTGCGAATCGTCCGGACTAATGTACCCAAGTTCAAGCAAGAGTTCCCGTTACTATTACAGAAACGACACGAATCTGGCCCAACATTTTCGAAGCTCTCTTAGCGCTAAGATAGTCGTAAGTCAATGTTAATGTATGGCACTTACGACTATCTTAGCGCTAGGAGACCTTCGGAAATCTAGGCCCTGGATAAAGCAAATAAGCATTTAATGTAAAGCTTATAAAACGATGAATAGCAAGCACAGCAAATAAATTGTAGTCGTTGTTAGAAGCCGTCCATGGTTGTTAGTGTTCGTTTAACCTTCCTCACTGAATTCATCATATCAATAATTTACCAAGTGCCATCTCATCGTCGGTTGTTTCAAAATATGTCACCAGATTTTACAGGTATTTCTTTGCTTCAGTCGAACTTGGTAGAAGTGGGACCGAATCAATCACTTTCCTCCTCTTCTTCTTGACAATCATCAGTTGGCTGAACGTCAGCGATTGCGCTGTCCGTGAGCGGCTCGCATGTTGATTCACGGTATTTGTATTTACGCCTGGAGTGGGGCGCAAATGTCTTGTTTGTTAGAGTGTTTTATTAACACGGCACTCAGCAGTATTCCACTTGTGTGATAGCAGACAGTGGTTGACATTTCTCAGATGTATAGCTGTTGGTGAATGTACCACACGTGCTTTATCAAAGATATTTACATTTTATAGTCACTCTTCGACAACATACAATTACAAGTCAACGATAGGAACGCTCGTTTTCGTCATATTCTGTCATGTTTGTTTAGATAGGCAATCATACATAAATGTCAACATTTGTAGATATAGCAGGACTCGTGCCAATAATCCGCAGAAGGTTCGTAGCTTTATGCCACTTGGGGCGGTGGGGTAGCCTAGTGGTTAAAGCGTTCGCTCGTCACTCCGGAGACCCGGGTTCGATTCCCCACATGGGTACAATGTGTGAAGCCCATTTTCTGGTGTCCCCCGCCGTGATATTGCTGGAATATTGCTAAAAAGCGGCGTAAAACTAAAACTCACTCACTCACTCACTCGTTATGTCACTCAGTTGTAAACTATCGAGTTGCGACAGGTCATGACCTTACAGATGGGGTCCATCATCGAAAATCAACAACTGATGATCTGTTCAGATTACTGGGATACCCGTTGTCCTCATTAGATATTTGTTAGAAATGCCGAAAATTAGTTTTTGACATGGACATTTTTCAAGTTTGGGGAACTTTTGAGATAAAATTGAAAATACATTTATAAATGGCACCAGTGGAGCCAGTTTCCTTATCCAAGCGTCTTCCTCGGGAGTATTTCCGCCTCACATTACAGTTGGACTTGGCCGAAATAAATCCGAAATGTCACCATATTTCATAACTCTGTGTTGACCTGTGGATGTTGACCTAACATACTTCGTCATTGGCAGACTCGGAAAAAATATGACCTCTGGCAATCTAGGGTGTTTTTTTCCGTTTGATAAAGGGCCATTTCCCTGACATGAATTGTTGCCAAAGGAAAGCAGGCTTTTCTTGGCAGTGGTTATCTAGCTCTATGCTGTCATGTCTTCGTCTGTAAAAGAGGATGACTGTCATCGTCAGACTAGCTAATCTCTGACCTTTCGCTATAATGTGGTAATGTACCTATTCCAGGAAAATTGGCGTTATTACGGTACATTTTGTGAGAAATTATAATATCTATTTTCCACAGCAGAATGTGATATGTATGACATTCCATGTTAAAGGGGATTTGACTTAATGTTATCCACCAGATTGGTTGACAAGTTCTACCAACTTTGAGGTCATTTATTTGATAGGGGTGGTGGCGTTCGCTCGTCACACTGAAAGCCCGGGTTCGATTCCAACCATGGGCACAATGCGTTAATCCCAGTTCTGGTGTACTCCGCCATGATCTTACTGGAATACTGCTAAAATTGGTGTAAAACCCAACTCACTCATTGACATATATAACAGGTGTATACATAAGTAGTTTACGTATACATTATCAGAGAGAAAGAAAGAGACAGACAGGGGTGGGAATCTCTCTCTCTCTCTCTCTGTCTGTGTGTGTGTGTGTGTGTGTGTGCCGTGTGTGTGTTTTAAAGCCTGAAAGAGAAATGCATGAGTCAATGAACAATTCCTTATATAAATACAAGTTCTAGTGATTTAATCCATTCACGCATACCTTTTTTGGGTGGACGGGTACCTTACAAAATCATTTCTCTCCTATTGATAAGGACAGAAACCTGCAGTATAGACGCGAAGGAAGCTGGGTAAATTGTTTAGAAGTTGAACCATTCACATTCTTTGTAGAGTTTAAGTTCTCTATGCATGGCCACTTCCAGCACCTGCCAATTTGTCGAAGTGTGATATTCGACGTTTTTTGTTTTACTTTTTTATTTCTTATTTTAATTTTTTATATATTTTTTATGTATTTTATTTGATTTGATTTTATTGGTCCCTATTTTTACCATGTAAATCCATTAGAATGCGTTTAATGCTTTCGTTGTTCAAATAAAAAATAAAATGAAATGAAATGGTTTGCATTTTTTCCAATTTTCCACTGAAGTACCATCCCCAAAATTTGACAGTATGCAGACCTTAAATTAGGTAATATGTTAGGCCTATGTTGTGGGAGGTCAACCTCTTAAATCTTAAAATTGACTCTTTCAATTTAATAGCTTCCACTGAATACCACCAAACTGTTTTTTTATGAATCAACGTGCATTAACAAATTGAAACCTGAACATTTCAGGGTATTCTTGATCCCATAAAATGTTTTCTGATGAACCAAACGCCATAGTTGATGAACACGTGCACAACAAATGCATAGATTAACCCAAAGCTATGCCTGGGTTAGTCAAGTCTGTTTGCTGAGCCAACGGTCCAGAATTCTGCGAGTTGTGTCCTTTCCATACATTCGTCGTCGGTGGCCATATTCCTATATCTCATGCCATGTGTCCATTGCTCTGAATGTCATGCCCTTATGTCATTTGCTTGGCGATATGTGTCCTGTTCCAAGTGTAGTCCTGCCATGCTGGTAATGTTCATAAAGGTTATTGTCTTAAGGGGACGTTGATTCTGATCCAATCGCATGTTGCCCTGTGTAATGTTAGTCCTGTTTCAATAGGTTATTGCCCTGACATACCGGTCCTGTTCCAATAACATGGTAACAAATATCAGGTAGGTAACGTGCCAAAAGGTCATTGCCCTTTAAAATGTTGGTCTGTTCCAAGAAGGCATTGTCCTATGCCATGTGGGTCCTGTCCCTGTAGATTATTGCTCTATGTGTGCTGTTTCTGTTGCTGATGCTGTTCTATGTCATGTTAGTCCTTTCTCTGATAACGTATTGTCCTGTATCATGTTAGTTCTGTTCCTTTAGCTTATTGTCATGTTTTATGTGGACCCGTTCCAAACGTTTATTGTCCTACGTCATGTTCCTCTTCTCGGTCCAGCTATCTCCAATGAACCATTGTAGCATATGCAAGGTGTCACAGATACTTAAGGTCGTCTTGACATTCCGTTTGTCTTAGTCAGGATGACCTGTTGTGTAGCGTGCCTACTCAATACGAAGCTACTCTCATTGTATCCCGTGTCACAGACACTTAAAGTCATCTTGACATTCCGTTTGTCCAAGTCAGGATGACTTATTCTGTTAAGTGCCTAATCAACACAAAGTTGCTGTCACAGGATGACAGAACCTGTCTTGATTTACATCAATACGAAATACCATGCGTCCCTTGTCTGTATTTACACTGGAGACCTTGGAATATTTAATACTTGAACTTCATTCCCAACCTACATCACAGAAAAATATCTCCATTTATTACACTTCATTTCATCATGCCGAAAGTCCCACTGCGGTCGTTTTCCTTCTGTAATTAAACCATTACGCGTTAATCACTGTTACTGGAGAACATGACTGGCTGGCTTTCACCATACCCTGAGATTGAATCAGTCCGAATTATATTCTGTGATATGTATTGCAGTATCTTATCTCACGAATGTATAACCTGTCTCTTAGAAAGGTGTTTCTAATCCATTTGTCTTCTTATGAGACTTCGAAATATTTCATTGATTTCAAATATATACTGGGCAAAAATAGTTAGGGATATATGTAAATTTTGAAATTATGAATAATGATCTATTTATTCATTGACACACTGATGAAATGTCAGTCATAAAAATACCAATTTCTGTAACTTATTTTGTCCAGTATAATTATGAAGAGGGAAAGATATGATATCCTGATATGTTATTGATCAATATGGTTCATACCATTCACTATTATCTTACCTCACACATGAATGTCACTTTCTGTTTGGATAAGCGTTATTCTATTATTTCATTGTACCCCACTTACAGGCGGTGTACTATTTTCAATGTACACCGCCGGGAATTCCGAACTCTTCTGGTGTTTCATACTTCTTTGTCTCGAATAACATTGAATCACGCATGAAGTGAGGAAATTACCGATGTTTTGCGATTGAAAATCGATGGAAGGGAGATAACTCTAAATCTGTTTACCTTGTACCGTCTGCAAAATGGCGATTCGCCTCGCATTCAACAGAAGTGCTTAAAACAGTTCAAAATTAAAATTCAGGTGTTCGGTAATATAAATACGTTGTTCACTGGTCCCTCGAGGTCCATTGGCTCATATACCCTCATGTACTCCCTGCGGGCTCGGGGAACATAAGCAAACCTCGAGGGTACATGAGCCCATGGACCCTGAGGAACCAGTGAACAACTTACATTGTAGTGTACGACCTACTGTCATTATGACATCTTGAAGTTTGATATGATGTAAACAGACAATACTACACGAGGTTTCATTACATACGAATCATACGAAACGAGTGTCCTTGCTATGGTAACTGACCGAGCGAAAGCGAGTTTCGTATAATTCGTTTGTAAGGAGACCGAGTGTGGTATTTTATTTATTATGCACGTCTAACATGTATTGGATTGACAAAATAGGGTATTTTTGTTATCTTTATGGTTTCAAACCGAAACCGGTTTCATAAAGAGGCTGCATGACGCCACACTGTAATGACGTCATTACGTCTGCCCACTTGGTAACTGACGTCACGAGGCATGTCAGTTGTCACAGCCTCCCACAATAATCTGCTTCGTACCACTCCGTTTCTTAGTATACAGTTGCTTCACTCAGCTAACATCACTGGTGGAAACATTGCGTTTTTCGACGGATGTAATACCTCAGTTCGACTCACAATTAAACATTGATACGGCAACGTTCGCAATGTTTACATCTCCACAATGTATTCATTCAGTGGCCAAAAGTGAGTTCGCAGCGGTGACGTCACGGATTTCCCGATTTTGTATCTCAAATTTAAGGATCAATAACTTTGTAAACTGACACGGTGCTCACATGAAACTTTCAGAATTTTGAGATATGACCTCGACCTGTAAGGACCTGTCGAATTCTAGCAGGAATACTGTCGTACAGTCTCCTAATTTACGCGAGTGAGAGACCTCTCCATATTTCCCCGACGATCCGAATTAGGTCATCTCTGCTTCTGATCTCGGAAACTTTCAGGCAATATTTCCAGAGTTTTCCACACATTTTCTATCACATTCGAATAAGTTCTTTGAGCTGGCCATGGAAAAGTACGCATTCAATTGCAATTTTTCTACTGATTGGCTCCTAACGAAACATGGCGTGGGGCGTTGTCCTCTTGAAATATCCATGGTCTGTTTCTGAAATGTCTAGTAATAGCAGGCCACAAATTTTCATGAAGAATGTTAACATACGTGTTTGTGTTCATATTGCCACCAACAGACGTGAGTGTCCGAACACCATGATAAGTGATGCAGCTCCAGAACATCGCCGATATCACTTTCTGGTTTTCACGATCGGTGTGAACACCCAAACATTCGGGGAGATTAATCTTCATTTTTCTTCCTCCAAACGAAAACTTTCTGATCACTTCCGATTTGTATTTGAGTCTCGTCACTGAAAATAATTTGTTTCCAATTATCTCTTCCGCACTGCAGTTTAATGTGGCAAAATCTGAGTCGGCGCTCTCTTTTCACGGGTGATATGGTGATTCTCTTGGAAACAGGACGTCGTGTGTAGCCCTGAGCAAACAATCGTCTCCGAACAGTTCTAGCAGAAACTGTTTGAGGCATTTGTGCATGTAAACTGTCAGTAATGTCCCTCAAACTTCTCCGCCTATTCCGTTTGACAAGATGAAATAACTTCCCAACCCTACGTCGTGACGATTTTCTGGGCCGACCGCTTCTGTTTTCACATGAACCGAAAACGTAGAAATTTCTTAACTGTTCTAGGGTTAATTCTGACTATTTCTGCAGTTTTATAGCTCGATTTCCCTTGTTGGGACAAAGAAACAAATATTTGTTTCTGGTCGGGTGTCACTTGACGGCCATGAGCAGGCATCACGAAGCAGACGACAATAATTGTAAACAAAGGGGAAGTAACTGCTTCTACCGGTGTCAGACTGAACAGACTGCACCCTATAAAATATTACCTCACGGAGTTTCATGATGATTTGTGGTCATAAACAGAGAGACGAAACGATTATTCTCCGCCTGACGTCCATGCCAGATTCAGCGCAGTCAGTTTTGCGAACTCATTTTTGGTCCCTGACTGTAGGTTGCAGAATGAATGAATTCACGAATGTGGTGGGCACAACACACGTGTTTGTTCTGAATGGAAGTGCAGTTCTGTCACGACGTAATTGAAAGGCCATCGGTTATCCAATCAAATCGTTAGAATCTCAGTTCAAGTCGTTACGACACAGGTCAACCCGATACGACACTCGTGTGATGTACGAGATTAGCAATCTATGCACCTACCAATACGTTGCCCACGTGGATAATAAACGAATTAATCATGTTCTCATATTTAGTAACCAGGTCTTTGATTTTACACGATATCTGTGATATTGTCCCGCATTTAGTTATCACTGATTATCAGCAAAGGCCACATACAGTCGTAATAAAAAATGTGTGGACCAGATTTCAGGTGGTCAGCCTCCGTGTTTATCTCCAGCCATGCCCATCCAGCTTGTAAAAGCCCATGGACCTCATTTCCAGTGAATGAAATAATGTCGGCACAGACACCCAATTTCGTACCTACAACTAATTTACATCATAAAACTTTGCGAATTTGCGAATCATACTGAATATAGACGCATGTGCACTCGCGCGCACACATAGAAACACATGCACACGCAGACTCGCACACAAGCACAGGGACCATAAAAGCCGACTATGCTTGTTGTAAGAGGCAACTAACGGGATCGGGTGGTCAGGCTCACTGGCATGGTTGACACACGTCATTGGTTCCCAAATGCGCAGATCGATAATCATGTTGTTGATCACTGGATTGTCTGGTCCAGACTCGATTATTTACATACCGCCGCCATATAGCTGGAATATTGCTGAGTGCGAAGTAAAACTAAACTCTCTCTTTCTCTTACACTCTCCTCAGCAATACGCTGTCGGCATCCGACCATGGTCACTTGCTGATTTCACAGGGTGGCTAGAGCGACCTGGTTCCAATGTAGTGCGCATGCTGATTCTCTCACTTGAATGGCACCACACTGGAACCATATCTCGCTTCATTTGTGTCATATCTTTACGTCAAAATCAACCAGAACGTGACAAGCCCGTGCTATGCTATGCTATGCTATGATATGCTATGCTATGATATGCTATGGCGCCGATATCCAATTCGCCATTTTAGCTGCTTTGTTTTTACCCTGTTCATTGAATGTCAATCACAATGACACATCGTATTTTCAACCTCAACTCCCTGATTTGGAGGAGTGTCTGATATATTCCAGCAATATCCGGTGGGCATCACAAATTGTACCGATGTGGGGAATCGAACTCCAACTTTCCGGACGACTAGGCTACCCTATCGCCGCTCATATGGAAAAATCCAACATGATGCAAGTCACGTACCTTGAACCCTTCCGTAGACCAAACGAGCAGCGTGATAAAGGGATAATATTTTGGCTGAAGGCTACTTTTATAACTGCCAATGACTACGCCAACAATCGAACAAAAGAGCTCGATACATAATGTGTCATGCATATACTTCAACCGAGCACGGCTAGCATGATTAGCTGGGAACACAATGGGTTTCACTCCCTGTGCACCTTTGAAGATCCGATACAGAATTGGCCCTTAGCAGCCCATGCTTGTCGTAAGAGGCGACAAACGGGATCGGGTAGTCAGGTTTCCTGGCCTGCTTGACACGTACCATCCAATCTCAACTCCATAGATAGATGCTCATAATTTTGATCAGTGGATTGTACAGACTTGAATATTTACTGATCACCACCATAAAGCTGAAATATTGCTAAATGAGACGTTTGACAACACAAAAACAATCGTTACACATTGTACCCCTACGGTAGAATCGAACCCAGCAGTTGCGCGGGACGAACGATCCCCGTAGATTCAACAGGATACGTTTACCTTGAACACGAACTGGATTTTGATATAGTCAGGATCGCACAATCTCATATGCTTTGGGCAGAAAGTGCCTTTAGGTGCAAGCAAAAGTTTTGTTTTACTGCCACTTTTCTCAGGTTCCCTTGTACCTGACTAAACAGCATGCGAAGTACGTTAATAGTACTTAAGCTATATCTCGCTGTATCAGTTTCGTGTGAGCAGCCATCGATCCTGATGTGAACTACATGTAGGTCAAAAACGCTTCTATCAAAATTTTATGTAGGGCAAGCTGATCTGTATAAAGCACCATTGAAAAGAACTTCAGAGGTAGCAGCTTTTATAAGAGCAAGCTCATAATGCGCAAGTAATTCTAACGTGTAGGTAAAAAGTGATGTTTGTAATTGGTGCATTACTGAAGTAACAAACACTCGATTTTATCTCTCAGTATAATTACATCCATTATGTTTCTCATGTTCAGCGGGCAAAATGTCAGGAGGAATCGATTTTGTCTGTCAGATATTACATGATTCCTTTAAAGGTAGGACACTGTAGAGGTCCGTGTTCTCCAGCGTCAGGGTTACTAGCTGTAGGGACTCGTTTCAGTTGATTTGTATCTTGCATCAACATCACTCAAGAGACTGAGCGTGGGCGGTGATACATTGTTTGGGAAGGATTCTGTACGTCTTTGTTGAGGCTCTAACTCGACATCGATGTAACCTAAACGAAGGGGGGTATTTTTAGATTAAAGAGGTGCACAATGGAGTTGTTTAGCAAAGGTGGAAAGAGAGAAGTGGCGCGAGTTTGGGTCGAGATAAAAGTGGAACAAATTGATAGTTTGTTTTGGAAGGATCCTGCATGTATTTGCAGAGGCTTTAACCTAACCTCGTTCTAATCTAAACTTTTGCCGTATTTATATTAAAGTGAGCGTGGAGTGACCTGGAGCGATGTTTGGGCATGACTAAAGAGGAGCAGATGTGAGCGGACCCGAAGGTTGTGGGGAGGAGAGCAGTGGAGCAGGGAGGTGTAGAGTGGAAACGAGAGAGAGGTGAAGCAGGGAGGTGTGGAGTGGAAACGAGAGAGAGGTGAAGCAGGGAGGTGTGGAGTGGAGTGGAAACGAGAGAGAGAGGTGAAGTAGGGAGGTGTGGGGTGGAAACGAGAGAGAGGTGAAGCAGGGAGGTGTGGAGTGGAAACGAGAGAGAGGTGAAGCAGGGAGGTGTGGAGTGTAGTGGAAACGAGAGAGAGGTGAAGCAGGGAGGTGTGGAGTGGAAACGAGAGAGAGGTGAACATGGAGTAGCATGCTGGAGCGAGGTGAGGTCGAGAGGGAAGTGGATCACGGAGAAGCGGGCTGGACTAGGACAGAAGCGGCGCAGAGAAGAGTTAAGCAGGCTGAAGTGGAGTGAAGGTGAAATTGAATTGAGTGGATCGGATGTGAACGAGGACTCGAACAGTAGTGTTGTGGAGCGGGATTTGAATCCACTGGCTCAGTATGGAGTGAGTGAGTGAGTGAGTGAGTGAGTTTAGTTTTACGTCGCACTTAGCAATATTCCAGCTGTAAATAATCGAGTCTACACCAGACAATCCAGTAATCAACAACATGAGCATCGATCTGCGCAACTGGGAACCGATGCCATCTGTCAACCAAGTCAGCTAGTCTGACCACCCGATCCCGTTAGTCGCCTCTTACGACAAGCAGTCACCTTTTATGGCAAGCATGGGTTGCTGAAGGCCTATTCTACCCCGGGACCTTCACGGGTCCTCAGTGTGGAGAGGGGAGGAGACACATACGCAGACACATACATATACATCATACTCCACATACACCACACACACGCGGACGCACGCACGCACACATCAGATCACGCACACACACACAACTTTTATACATTGAAACATACTGACCTCAGCATTAAACGCTAAACATTACCCTTCTTACATGAGTGGTTTGGTCCTGACGTATTTAGCTAAAAATATAACTCTAAAGTCACGGTTGACCAAAACATAAAATATCTACTCATCGAGACAAGTAGCAACACAAAATAATTCCAAGCAATTCTTCCCATTTCAGACCAGTTATCGCTGCTTCTCTTGTGCCATTGTTGTGGAGAGAGAGATAGTCGCCGACAATACAGACGGATTCCAATCTGATGTCTGATCTGATCTGTTCTCCATCAGATTGTCCCAGGAGAATGGCCTAAATTCCAGGTTCTGTTTGCCGAACCGTGATCGTGCCGGATACAGGAACACAATAAGTCTTTATCAATGGTACATTTTACATTAATAATGGCTCGTGGGTCAGAAAGTACACGTGCAGGATTCATTAGTGTATTAGTGTGCTCAGAATCTGCGTGTTGAGTGTGTTGATGTGCCTTTGTGTGCCTGTCTGTTAGTCTGCTTGTTGAACTTGTTATTTATGCGTTCTTCCTTCCTGACAGCTATAAAGAGTTTATACCACTGAGATATCATGAGATATAATAGAGACAACCCACTCAGACACTACCTACGAATCTTCTTGGTTTATGACACAAGCTGACCTGCACTCTTGGGGTGGACGCTCTGAACCCGTAGGCCGCCCATCTGTTACCGTCATCACCTACACATACCACCAGAATGTACCGTCTGGGCAGCTCAATACCATTCATCACCTACACATACCACCAGTATGTACCGTCTGGGCAGCTCAATACCAGTCATCACCTACACATACCACCAGTATGTACCGTCTGGGCAGCTCAATACCAGTCATCACCTACACATACCACCAGTATGTACCGTCTGGGCAGCTCAATACCAGTCATCACCTACACATACCACCAGTATGTACCGTCTGGGCAGCTCAATACCAGTCATCACCTACACATACCACCAGTATGTAGCGTCTGGGCAGCTCAATACCATTCATCACCTACACATACCACCAGTATGTACCGTCTGGGCAGCTCAATACCAGTCATCACCTACACATACCACCAGTACGTACCGTCTGGGCAGCTCAATACCAGTCATCACCTACACATACCACCAGTACGTACCGTCTGGGCAGCTCAATACCAGTCATCACCTACACATACCACCAGTATGTACCGTCTGGGTAGCTCAATACCAGTCATCACCTACACATACCACCAGCTCAATACCGTTCCTGAAGGCGTCATATACAGAAAACAAATCGGCAAAATCAAGCCTTCCATTGATTACCACACTCAGTCGCGAAACATTTCTGCCATATGCCGGCTGTCTGTAAGTAATTGTACACATCTTGAACTAAATTACCCTTAAGATTTTCGGGTTTCTCAAAGTAACACGAGGAAAGTAATATAGCCTGCTGAAACAAATCCTCTCTGAAACGTCATCTGTCATACAGTATAATGTCCACCGTTAACTGGATAAATCTCATAGAATTACATCTCGACAGACAGCCGTTAGCACGTACTAGATGAAATAGCTTGTGGACTGTTTGTGCGTCAACATCCATTTCTGTTGCTCTCAGCTCTGATATTGTCGGAATATAGCTGTCCAAATTGTCGAAGGCGTGATAGCTCATTGTGATGAATAACGTTAAGGCTGCAGATTGAAAATATTCAAGCGTGGACCGGTGGTTAATGTTATGAACACGAATGAAGAATCTGGTGACATGTAACCAACCAAGTCACAAGAGCCCGAGAACGAGGAGTGTCCTGCAGGTTGAAGGTTCACGCTTCTTGCCGAAGACCTTCGTTAGATTACCGACATGGGTAAAGTGTGTGAAGCTCATTACCGATGACCACGTGATATTGGTGGATTATTCCTGCAAGTTACGCCAAGCGATACAGACTCACTTACGATCAGCAAATGTAAATCGAGGCCTACTGAACGGACAAGTCCTCAAGGGGCGTGATCAGAGCTAATGTTCAGTGATCTTGACGTCACAGCATGATCACAATAAAGCATCTATGACGGCAATTACATGGGAACACGTGGGTACAGCATTGGTGGCGATGTTTTGACGGAGTAAACGTGTTGGTCATTACGCCATGTTAGTGTGGGAGGCGAGACCGACGTGGTGGGCTTTGAAGGCGTTCAGTGATGCAAAGGTTATTCAACAGGTCAAGAGATAGTTAGAAGTGTCATTATACCAGTAAATATTTTTCAGTACTTTATCCATACTGCAAAAGTGCGTCCCCAAAATGAGACAGTATATTGATGAGTTAACAGACATTAGGGAATTTGTTAGGCTTAGGTGGGGAAAATGAACTCTGAAATGTTACAACTTACCCTTTCCATTTGAAAGCTTTCATGGAATAAAAAGAACCTGTCTTTAATAAATATCAATGTGTATTAGCAAATTGGAACCTGGACATTTCATAAAATGGTTCTTGATGAACTAAACATATATAGCATCAATTCCCTGACTCACACTTACAGGTCCTTTAGGACGATCCTTTAATACGCTTCATACGATCGGCATGGGTACTCATGCTAGACCGGAGCATCAATGGATAAGGTGCAGGTAGCACTCGGTTAATTAAGAATGTATTGTCTACAACGATCGTATTAATGTTTCATTTATCAAAGGAACATATTCATATGGAATTACCTGTACCAATATTGCAGTCTTAGAATGGCGAGCATCCTTCATCCTTTTACAAACATGGTCTAGACACTTTGTCTAGAAACGTGGTCTAAATGTGCTAGAGGAAACGTGTGACAGGACTAATTCAGTGAAACACTGGCACATTGATTAGTAACAGAACCCGGAAGTGAGAGGAGACGTAGGACTGCCTGGATCAGTGTTTGTGTGTGTTGCTTATCATTCACCACTAGTACAGTCTGTAATACTGATGTTGGACAATCCAGTGGCCGACATCACGATCATCAATCAATGGTGATATGATGACATACATCAGTCAAGTAAGCGAGCCTTACCACTCAACTCTTACCACATGCAAGAATTCCAGAAGACCTGTTCTAACCTGTATCTTCATGGGTGGACTAGTCCCCAAGCCATACAGATTACGCATTGCTATAGTCGGTCACGTGTCGTTTACTTTACGATAGTAAACTTAGCATTACTACACCTAAGTAAATATGATTAGGCGTTGCCCGTCAGAATGATCAGGTAAATGATCTAAAAAGTTTTGATGGGTTTGGCAATCTTGGATATGATATGACAGCCCTTGTCTAATAACGCATTACTCTGTCATCTAATACTGTCATTATATGTGATGTATGGTGCTTTGCACTTTGTAACATTTACGATGCGCATATTTTTAATGCATAAAGTACTCAAACATATCGCCCACTCGGCGATCCCACACGACGAGAGAAGAAACGCACGTGCTTGCACGAGAAAATACATGCAAAATCTTGCGTCGGATAAGAATAGACATGAAATGTACAACTACTGAGTCGGCATTGAGGCAGTTTGAGGGATGGCTCCCAGTAACGGTTTGAAAACAATTTAAATTGCAAAAATCAGTTACAAACATGACCATTATCTGTTTTTCAAAATGAGGGGTAGTAGTCCATCATCTTAAACATGGAGATCAATTACTTACTGATAAATCAGATATTGCAAATAAACTGGGTGAAACCCTCGTCAAACACTCTTCCTCTTCTAATTATGTGCCTAAATTCCAGCAGTATCAAAAACAACAAGACAAGGGAACTATTTATTTCAATTCAGATAATGGCGAAGATTATAATGAAACATTTTCTATTCATGAACTCCATACTGCTCTTGATCAAGCTCATGATACTGCTACAGGAGCTGAGAACATACATTATCAACTTCTAAAGCACTTACCAGAATCCTGTTTAGAGACGCTCTTATATATTTTTGATGATATTTGGACTTCCGGGAAATTTCCTTCTTCATGGCGTGATGCTATAGTAGTACCAATACCTAAACCTGGACGTGATCATACGGATCCATCCAATTATCGTCCGATTTCATTAACTAGCTGCGTTTGCAAGACCTTGGAACGCATGATAAATAATCAGCCTGTTCGGTACTTGGAAACAAATAACCTCATAACAGATATACAGAGTGGTTTCCGTAAAAACAGAAATACTGTCGATCACCTAGTCCCACTGGAATCATTTGTTAAAAACGCACTAATTAATAAACAACACACTGTGTCTATCTTTTTTTAACTCGAAAAAGCATTTGCCACAACTTGGAGATTTACATGACTTCAGCTTGCGAGGTCGTTTGCCTGAATTCATAGGCAACTTTGACAGTTTCAAGTTTTACCCTGTCTGATCATTTCAATCAGGGTCAGCTGCAGGGTGTTCCACAAGGCAGTATTTTGTCTGTCATACTTTTTAGTATATAGATAAATAGTTTATCAAAAGTTTTAAACGATTCAATTGATGGATCGTTTGTGGATGATTTTAATATTTCTTGTCGTGGTAAAAATATGCATACCATTGAACGACACCTGCAGTTGTGTTTAAACAAGATTAATAAACGGTGTCTTGAAAACGGCTTTAAATATTCTAAATCGAAAACAAACTGCATACATTTTTGTCGTAAATACAAACCACATAAAGACACTGAGCTATCTCTAGATGACACGCCGATTTAAGTTGTGAAGGAAGCTAAGTTCTTGGGTCTAATCTTTGATTCACACTTAGGGATTTTACCGCATATTAAATCCCTGAAAACTAAATGCCTGAAAGCACTTGACTTGTTGAAAATGGTTTCAAATTCTAAATGGGGAGGGGATCAAACTACCCTTCTCCATCTATATCGATCACTCGTGCGTTCTGAACTTGATTATGGCTCTATCGTCTATGGCGGAGCTTGCAAAAGCAACTTAAAACTATTAAATTCTGTCCATCATCAAGATCTAAGTCTTTGTCTTGGTTCCTTTCGAACTTCACCTACTGACAGCCTGTATGTCGAGGCTGATGAACCAGCCCATGAGCAGCGACGTATAAAATTAGCTTTACAATATGTACAAAAAAACTATATTCCAATAAGTCAAACCCTGCATATAACTGTGTTGTCAATCCTCTGTATGAGGATTTATACAACAAGAAATCTTCTCTTGTTCCGCCTCTTGGTTTAAGAATAAACCACTAATTTCTCCTGCCAGCATTGGGCTGGATAATATAGGCCTTTCCCGTCTTCTTTCTTCTCCTGCTTGGCAATTGGTTAGGCCCCAAGTGGACCTAACACTGACCACTTTTTTTAAAAAATCAGAAACGAATGAAATACAATATAAATAAGAATACAATCAATTAAAACATAAATATAGCAATTATAAATCCTTATTTACAGATGGATCCAAGGACGGTGAAGCAGTAGCTTGTGCCACTGTCATTGGATCCAGAACAATATCTTCTAGATTACCGGATAAAAGCTCTATTTTCACAGCTGAAGCTAACGCCATATTAACGGCCCTTAAATATATTCAAAGACAGCCTAAACAAAAATAGTATATAATCTTTTCAGATGCTCTTTCTTGCCTTCAGGCTATTAAAAATATTTCTTGTAAACATACACTATTAATTGAAATTATTGAACTCTATAATAATCTTGCTACTGGCCAATACGACATCGTCTTCTGTTGGTTACCCAGCCATGTAGGCATGTCTGGTAACACAATGGCAGATCTTGCTGCCAAGGCAGCACTCAACAAATCTGTGACACCACTTCTTATTCCATACACTGATTACAAAGCTAGCATTAGAACTAACATCCGTGATCTGATGCAGAAGTGGGTCACTCAAGTAGGTATAAACAAATTACATGAAATAAAACCGTGTACACCTACTTGGGCGGTCAGTCCAGATTTGAAGAGGTTATTTTACGATCTTTTTGCCAAGGATCTTTTTGCCAGCGTTACTTCTCATTTAATTGGCTTTTCTAAGGAAGTTGATTTTTTGGTTGAGTTTTGAGTAATGTGTTATGTAGACAGATGTATTTTAATGCTTCGTAGTTTGGATTAGTAACTTGAATTGCTGGTGGCTGTACCCTCAAAAGGGGTTGAAGTATTGTAAAATTATTTTCCTACTGAGAGGGTACCTAAATCTAAAAACTTTCGGGTCTATGTGAACTTACCAGGCTTATTAAACGTACAATTCTTGTTGTTTTACTTTCGGCTAACTTTTCCTACAATCGCCAGCAGCTGAAGGGATGGTGTAAATCCAACTGGGGTCCATGTAGGTAGCAAAGGTACTGTACGTCCCCATGGTCCCTAGTGTGGTGATCTACCTTCTGTTGATGGCGATCTATAACCTGTTTTTTATATTGTATTGTCTAAATAGTAATATTAGTTTTAACTTTCCATGCTAGTTTTAATCCCAATTGTGATATTCTAGTTGTTTTACTGTCCTTTGTCGACAGGCTTTTATAATACACATATATTCCATTTCAGTGATACATGTTCCCGTCACGATATGGCTGAAATATTGCCGATGTGACGTTAAATATTAACTCACTCACTTACAAATACCTAAGACATTGTTGACTTGCGTGTGTGCACGTATAGTTGCGTATGTGCGTAAGTACGGTTTAAAACTTTTATATCATATCTAGCCACAATAATTAACTAACAGTCTGTTGGCATGCAGCTGGAACTATATGTCATGTTGAGCAAGAAACAAACGAAACCATGACATTTGCCTTGACCAGGATTTGTTACCAACTGACTCTTTGTGAGAAACTTAGGTTGTATGTGTCAGGAGTAACTGTGTTGCAATGCAATAAAGAGTGAGAAGCCTAAATTAAGTGACCAAATAATCCTCTCAGAGACTATGTGTCAGGAGTAACGCCATTCCGAAACAACGAAGACTGAGGGAGCAAAAATTAACTTTTTTATGAATCCTCACAGAGACAACTGTGACACTGAACACTGGAAATACAATCTCTCCTGACAAGACCGATGTCTGTAAAACCCGTCAGTCGGACTGTATACCTATATCAAGGGTGGGATTCGATCGGAGACTATGTGCCACGTTTAAGAAGACAAGGTATTGACACTTCATCCATTAAACCACTTTGATCATGTGTAATGGAAGGACATGCCAAGTCCTTAATGTTTAATTGACACACTAAACATGTAGTGTCAATGCTTGATCGTCTCATTCCTCTAATAACAACGACGTTGACAAATGAAGAAGTTTCTTGATCAAACACACATAAAGTGAACTTGTAACGATTTGGGTTAGGAGCGTCTTCAGCAATCATGCTCGTCACAAAAAAGACTGGATCTAGTGATCAAGATCGCTAATTTGGTTAATGCCGATCTCAGTTCCATAAGTCGAGGTTCATTTCTGGTCAACACTAGATCATTTACACAGATTCTTTTGGGAGATTGCAACATATCTATTGAATAGGTCCTCTAAACGCCACCTTGTGTGATTACATATTTACAGAGATTCTTTTGTTAGATTGCAACATGTATCTTTTGAACAGGTCTTCTAAACACTACCTTGTGGTGACTACTTATTACCTGAAGCACCCATTCTGATCAATCTCTGGACGCTGGCGATGCTTTCAACGCAAAAGTGTCCATGCAAGGATTTGGGTTCCGAATGGTCTTCAGCAGCCATTCACGTCGAAATGAGAAAAGTTCCTGATCAAACGCAAGCTCGACGAATTAGGAGCCCTACACCAGTGGGTCAGCTGTCATGTTTTCAGTAAAGGTTGAAAGACATAAGAGACAACGTATTAGCTGAAGCGCTCGTTCTGATCAATCTCTGGACGTTGGTGGTGATTTTCAACGCACACCAAGTGCCCGTGCATAGATTTGGGTTAGGAGTGATCTTTGTCAACCATAGTCATCGAATGACGCTAACAAATGAGCTCGGCGTCATAGGTGACCTACACCACTGGGCCAGTCGTCCTGCTTTTGACAGAGGTTTGAGAAAGCACTAAGGACTTGTTACCAGATGTAAGTCGTTCGCTTCAGACCTTTCAGAGAATATGAACATATCTTCACATGTATCCATACAGTAGATGTGTTCATGTCACTACGTCAGGGTTCGTGACGTTGGTATTCAGTATGTTAGTGGAGCGTACATTCCACCAAAACCTAATGTAAGTACACCGTATTCTGCTTTGAATATTATATTTGGATGATTATTTTATGTATTTTTACACGAACAAAACACGTTTCGCTGGGAAGCATAAACAAAGTGAATAATATGGTGTTATATTAAATTCCCCTAGTCCTGTTTAGTCAGGTAATTTCAGAAATAAAAAAACGTTCTTGACTGAAGCTTAAAACAACACCCAAGTATTATCATAGATTCAAACACTGTGGCGCAGTGTCGTTCAAGATTGCTGTCCGGAAATTAAAAATAGCTTGCTCTTTGCATAAACAATGTGGACTGTTACATTAAAAAATAATAAGTTTCTAAATGATTTCTCATTTGTTGGACAAGAGCATAAATAAGACAATAAATACTGAATCACTTATGTAAAATATTATAGTGTAACGATTTAAGCCCAATAATACGATATGGTAATTCGGCACTCAAACACTGCTCCTGAAAATATGACCTTGCATTGCCAGTAGGATCCTTTCCTGACGTGTTGTGGACATTTTAATTGGTGCCTTGGGTGAAACTCTGACTTTGCCAAATTTCTCTTACAACCGTTGGGGTAGGCCATTAAGCTCAGCTTTTTAAGTGTCTGGTCTAGAAGTGGAACGCCTTAAGGGGTCTGACTTGACTTAAGTCACATAGGTTCCAAGTTAGGCTCCTGGAAACAATACACTTGGTAGATGTGGGGTGAGCTAAACTTTCCCATAATCGATGAATCGGGTGTTATAGAGGTCCAAACGTATCAGTCGACGTCATAGATCTGACCAGAATATACAGTCCAAATATATTGTTTATCTGTGATGAGTGCATTACAAGTCAGATCACACAGACATCAGAGTCAGACACACCATAGTGCTACCACATTGATTAATTGACGATTTGGGACTCAATCCCATCATGACGTACCAAGATGAACCAATGATCACAACCAATGTCAATCAGAGACTCGTTCCAACGATCCTTATTTCCTGTGACAGCAGATTAAAGGTCTTTAAAGACCTTGTAAAAGTTTTCCTTGTAGTTTTGAATTGTAAAACTTTCAGCTATTGATCATTGCAGTCGATCACAACTGTTTATTTGTGATTCAGTTTGTTCAAGATCATACACTCAATCAAGAGAAATTAAGTTTGGCTAACCGTCCTTACATCTGGAAGTTCCTTCTAAACATGCTGGACACTTTGCCATTGGCTACTGGTACCGTCTTTCCCTTCTCGTTCCCCAGTCGTCGGTGATGCCACGTTTGTCATGCAGAATCATAGAGTTGTGTTTTTTTCCAATCTTACTTGGCTCTCGTAAATTTATGTTAATTCAGTTGGACACAATGATACATAGCCTTGCGCCACATTTTCCAAAGGTCACAGATGACACCTGACAGACCAAGTAACAAATCCTGTTTCATTTCCAACCAGGCAGTTTTCAAAAATATTTCATTCAATTTTAATAGGAGACGTGAATAACCTAGTTGTACATTTTATTGCCTGTGGCGTTCGTTCTCTTGATGATTTGTCGAACTCCGATGTCGTTACAAGTGATCTGGACACATCTTTCTTGACCTCGTGTGGTCACTTATTGGATTACCAGAACGATGTATACATACTCTCTTCCTGTTGATGTGTACCGGGCTAATTTCTTCGTGGTGTGTCTACTAAGAAGCAGGGCTTATCAGGAGTCATAATGACTTGGTGGACTAGATTCTTGAAACATTAATGCAGTTCCGTGCAGGTGATCAATGCTAGACGATAAGGGAACAGGCAGACACTGTGTGGATATGGTGAACTGTACGTTTTTATCAACAGAAAAATCAACAACTGAAGGTCTGTTCAAATTACTATGATACATGAGGTCTTTCTTGATGCCGAGGATTAGTGTTAAAAGTGGAGAGTTTACAAATTTTGGTAACTTTTGAGATCACGATTGCAAGAAAGGAAGAGAGAGAGAGAGAGACGGAGAGAGAGGAGGGAGAGAGAGAGCAAGAGAGAGGGAAAATATGTACATGTGTGTGTGTGTGTGTGTGTGTGTGTGTGTTGTGTATGTGTGTGTGTGTTGAAACCTGACAGACACCTGAACTGCACTGTTGAACGAACAATACATGATACAAAACACAAATTTCTTAATGGATTGTCTCAATACGGCTTTCATTTTCTATGGCCACGAAATCTATGTTACAGTGTTAAGTTTGATGGATGCTTTTGCGATGGCAGTTTGTTGGTATTAACAGTAAACACTCTATCAATCTCCGCAAGACTCGTTAAATATGTTATTATATTTACAGATTAGAATGAAAATGCAGCAGAGAGGGTTCGGGTGATCCTGGCACAGTCAGGCTGGTCAAGCTCATCATCAGCTCAGGGCCCTCGCCCCCTCTACACGCAGCCCAGACAGCGAATGGGACTTCTCCCAGGAAACACTGCCTAGTCGAACCCACCAAGAACTTTCCGGAGAATATGGAGGCTCCCCAACACTACAGCCTTCTGCATTACCCAGATTGTCAGAAGGGCTGTGCTCCCGGTGGAGAACCCGGGCACTCTCCTGATCTGCGCCAAGAGATCAGGAGGTACCAAACCAAGGGCACCGAGAACAATGGGGAGCCTGACGACAGTGTACTTGGGATGCAAGCGAGACATTTCAAAGGCGAGGTCCGCATATTTATCATGCTTTTCCTGAATCTTGCCAATCACATTGCTGTCAAAAGGGACAGAAAATTCAATGATATAAATAATTTCATTGGTTTTATCAAAAAGGACAAGATCAGGTTTGTTGGCTGGAATTCGTCTCAGGCTGTATATTGGCCTATTCCAGAGAAGTTTAAAAGCATCATTTTCCAGGACGCCCTGGACATGTTCAGGATCATACCATGGATGGACCTCGTAGTCAAAGCCACAGGCATGGCGGAGACGATAATAAAAGCAGCGAGCCATGCCATCATGTCTTTTAAGATATGCTGTTTGTGCCAAGGAAGGGCATCCACTGACAAGGTGTTGGACTGTCTCTGTAAATTGATTGCAAAGACGACATTTCATATTGATGTTTTCTTTAAGAATCACATTCTGGCGATTGCGAGTGGGAAGTGACTGGTCCTGAGCAGCAAAAAGGAAGCCCTCAGTTTCACATTTGAGACCAGCCGACTTCATCCAGGCGAAGGAGTCGGTTGGATTGCTGTTCTGTTCCACACACTGCATATACACACGATGCAATGGCTTCTCAGACAGCTGCTCCACAAAGGACCGACTCTGGGCAGACTTGGTGAAAGACTTCAGCTGGTTTACTCCCATCACTGTACCGTCCAGCAGTACATCGCCATCAACAAAATCAACCATCGCCATCAACAAAATCAACTTCAAATTATTATATTAATTATTATTATTATCATTATATAATTTATATTATATAGATTATTTATAGCTGATACATGGTATTCACCGTCCCCAAACACTCGCGTGATGACCTGTCTCTAGATGATTGTAATGAGACTTAGAAGAAACAGCTTATAAGCGACCCCAAGATATCAAACTGATTGACGTCAACCGTCTTTTAATAAAACATGTGATGTTGTGTCCATGTGTCAAGGTGGTAACATGAAATGTGTTATCTCGCGACAATAAATATCACTTGAGTACCAAACACGTGCAAAATATGAACACGTGTATGTCAAAACAGTGCGAAATAGAAACGTGAGTTCGATCTTATATCTCTGATTGATCTGAGGTTATAGTGATTCTGTTTGTCAGTATTGACCTGATGTAACTGAACCACCCGTTCTTAATCAAGGCCAACTTGGGCCATAAGGGGCATAGGTAGAAATCTAACATAGAAAGTGCAACATTATGTAAAATTCAAAATGGCTGTTCGAAGGGATGACAGAAGCATGTGTACGTACATCAATACGAAAAAGCAAAAAACAACGTATGTTATTGTTCAGTAAAGACGCCCTGATACCTTTTCAGTTGGTTGCGTGAAAAACAAAAAGATCAAATGATATAGAAAAAATTAAAATACTGAAACTACGGAAGTGATGCGCAGAAATCCCCCCCCACCTCCCCCCCCCCCCTCCCCCAGGAATCCATACTCTTCAAAATATGTTATACTTAAACTCCACAACGTTTCCACCTTATCTTTTTCCACATCATTTCAACATACCGATAGTCCCATTGCAGTGGTTTCCATTCATTAATTAAACAGTAAGGCTTCAACCATCAACGTTTCTACATCATGGAAAAGTATCTCCCACACCTACAAATCAAAGTCTACAACATGACTAATTGGCGTTCACCTTACCCAGGAATTTAATCATTCCCGATTATATTCTAGGATCTCACGATTATATGACCTCTGAAAAAGAGACTCAGAGAGTGTCTTAATTCATTCATTTTACAGACCCAGTCTCTATATGAGAAGCTTGGAATTGCGTTTCAAATGTGACGATGCTGTAGAAAAGATGTATTATCGTTGGGACACCAGAAATAGACTTTATACACTGTACCCATATCAAGAATCAAACTCCAGCTTTCGGCGTGATGACAGAACACTTAAACCATAAGTCTGCCCCATCGCCGCTGATAGGGGAGAAGGATCCAACTTGATGCAAGCCACACATTTTGAACCGTTGTGGTGGACCAAACGTTCTGTGTACGTTCCGTGTGGCAACGGGATGACAGGTTAGCTGAGAAAACTTTTGAACTCCTGATATCTGGACCACCAGCGGGAGGAATGAGATCGATACAGACTATGTACGTGTCATACGTATACAGTGGAAGCTGTAAAAACCGGTATCTGTCCTATCCGGCAGGGTGTCAACACCTGCATAAAATTTCAGTCCCGTCTGTGGTTTGAACATTTATCATCATTTCAACAATCCGGCACGTTGTCTAAACTGGATTATTTTTTCAGACCCGATGAGTGCCGCTTTAGACAGCGCGACAGGTGACTGTCTCAACGTTTTTTTTCCAAATTGGTGAGGCCCACGATCTTACAGCACTGACATGAAACAGACATGAAGAGAGTGACTGATTAAGTCCTGACGATGCAACATTTTAGCAA
>NC_090292.1:30722746-30725246 GCF_037392515.1 Haliotis asinina
GTGTTAAAAATCTGTCATATTATTCCAGAATTTCAATTAAAAGGGGATGTTTGGAAGAAAGGCCTCTAATACCCTGAAGGCAAGAGAAGAGAGAGAGAGGGTGGGGGGAAGAAAGAGAGAGTCTGAAAAGATGATATATTGTTGATATTTTGGTGTTTATTAATACATTTTGGGGCTGTTAATATGGCATTAGCTTCAGCTGAAAAAATAGAGCTGTAATAAAGCAGTCCAGAAGATATTGTTTTGGATCCAATGGCAGTGGCACAAGCTACTGCGCCATCAGTGGCGGAGATATTGTGTCGGAGTAAACAAGTTGGTCATTCCTCCATATTCAACAATACTACCGTTATGTCACGGTAGCTTAGTGTGGGAGGTGAGACAGACGTGGTGGGCGTTTGAGGCTTTCAGTGATGAAGGGGTTATTCAACAGGTCAAGGTCAGACATAGCACATCTTAACAGACCATCCGAACAAAACACCCCAGTCAGCTGATGAGTGAGGAGAGATGGTATATTTCTTATCCCAGCATTGAATAGTATTCCAGATACAGCTTGAGTGAGTGAGTGACTGAGAGTAGGATTTCACGCCGCCTTTAGCAATCGTCCAGCAATATCACAGCTGGGGACACATGTGGGGAATCGAACCCAGATCGCCAGCGTGACGAGCGAACGCTGTGACTACTACGCTGTTCCACTGCTCCTCACAGTGTAACTCATTTATGCACAGGGTCGTATTTTCATTAAATTTTGTGAACTGGTTTCTTTTGGTAAGAAATGAAAGGCGTGAAGTGTCATCTTACCAGTACATATTAAAAGTTTTTCCATACCTTTTTAATATCTTGATGAGTTAAGTTAAACTAGGGAAATATGTTGATGAGTTAAGTTAAACTAGGGAATAATGCTGATGAGTTAACAGACATTAGGGAATTTATTAGGCTTGGGTGTGGGAAATCAACCTCTTAAGTCTTATAGTTTGCTCTTTCCATTTGAAACCTTTCACGGAATAAAAAGAAAATGGTTTTTAGATGTACTGTGTAATGTGTACTGGCAAACGGAAACCTAGACATTTCATTGGCATTTTGTATCCCGTAAAATGTTTCCTGATGGACCTAACATCATAGCTGAAGAATGTATCAATAAGTGCTCTTCTGGGAAAGGTTATAATGAAATATTTTCTATTTATAAGCTTCATGAAGCTCTTAAACATGATCAAGATACGGCTGCAGGAACAGATAATATATAGCATCAACCCCTGACTCACTTACAGGTCTTTTTAAACGATCATTTAAGACGATCGGCATGAAGATTCATACAAAACCGGAGGCTCACGGAATACGGTTCAGATAACACTCACTTGAGAATTTATCACTTAGAATGATCGTATTAATGTTTTATTTATCAGAGGCGGTGGTATCGGTGTACCGAAGATACTGACATACACGAACACATTCATATTGAATGACCTGTACTATTATAGCACTGCAGTCCTAAAATGGTGAGCATCCTTCATCCTTGTACAAATATGGTCTAGACACTGTGTCTAGACACGTGGTCTAAGTGCACTAGATGAAACGTGTGACAAGACTTATTCAGTGAAACATAGGCAGATTGATTAGAAACAGAATCCGGAAGTGAGGGGAGGCGTAGGGATGACTGTACAAGTGTTGGTTGTGCGTTTGTTGTTTAGCATTCACAACTGGTACAGTCTGTAATGACAGATGTTTGATAATCCAGTGGTTGACATCATGAGCATCGATCAATGGTGATAGGATGACACGCATCAACCACATCAGCGAGTCTCACCACCCAACCTTTACGACAAGTATGAATTCCAGAAGATCAATGTTCGTTGTGTGTTTGTTGCTCAGTATTCACAACTGGTACAATCTGTAATAACCAACTCACATCATGAACATCGTTCAGTGGTGATAGGATAACACGCATTAAACACGCCAGCGAGTCTGATAACCTTTACAACACGTATGGACTCCAGAAGACCAATTATAACCTGGACTAGTCCTGCAAACCACATTGAAAGTACACTGCCATAGTCTGTCATCTGTCGTTTACTTTACGTTAGTTGATTGAGAATTACTACTCATTTCGTACTGATTTTAGGCGTTACCTGTCTGAATGACCAGGCAAATGATTATTAGTGTTCTGTTGGGTTTTTCAATCTTGGATATGACAGGCCTTGTCTAATAATTTGTCCTGTACTACTCTCATTATATGTGGTACATGACGCTTTGTAGTCCATGGCAGGAGGAAACGTGTGTAGTTTACATCCATAAAGCATTAGCGAATCATCAGCTACAGAGACATGTGACTGGAACAGTTGTCACGATTCCTGCACAGTTAGCTTGGCAATGTCCACTGCCTGTAAGATGAAGCTCAACAGCCTTGGGACAAGGTCATTCTGTTCTACCCTTCCTTTCTGGCAGTTTATATCACATTGAAACATCTGGAATTCATGCGACTTCATGTATCCATCAAATGTCATCC